>NW_019154143.1:1719268-1780258 GCF_002288905.1 Enhydra lutris kenyoni
ATCACGTTGCCTGATTTCAAGCTTTACTACAAAGCTGTGATCACCAAGACAGCATGGTACTGGCATAAAAACAGACACATAGACCAGTGGAACAGAGTAGAGAATCCAGATATGGTCCCTCAACTCTATGGTCAAATAATCTTCGACAAAGCAGGAAAAAATATACAGTGGAAAAAAGACAGTCTCTTCAATAAATGGTACTGGGAAAATTGGACAGCTATGTGTAGAAGAATGAAACGTGGCCATTTTCTTACACCATACACAAAGATAAACTCGAAATGGATAATATACCTCAAAATGAAGTAGGAATCCATCAGAATCCTAGAGGAGGACATAGGCAGTAACCTCTTCGGCATTGGCCACAGTGACTTCTTCCAAGATATGTCTCCAAAGGCAAAGGAAACAGAAGTGAAAATGAATTTTTGGAGTTCATCAAGATCAAAAGCTTCTGCACAGCAAAGGAAATAGTCAACAAAACAAAGAAGAAACCCATGGAATGGGAGAAGATATTGGCAAATGACAATACAGACAAAGGGCTGATATCCAGGATCTATAAGGAACTCCTCAAACTCAACACACACAAAACAGATAATCATGTCAAAAAATGGGCAGAAGACATGAACAGATACTTCTTCAATGAAGACATACAAATGACTAACATATATGAAAAAAATATTCATCATCACTAGCCATCAGGGAGATTCAAATCAAAACCACAATGAGATATCCCCTTTACACCAGTTAGAATGGCCAAAATTAACAAGATAGTAAACAGCATGTGTTGGAGAGGATGTAGAGAAAGGGGAACCCTCTTACACTGTTGGTGGGAATGCAAGTTGGTGCAGCCACTTTGGAAACAGTGTGGAGATTCCTTAAGAAATGAAAATATAGAGCTTCCCTATGACCCTGCAATTGCACTACTGGGTATTTATCCCAAAGATACAGATGTAGTGAAAAGAAGGGCCATCTGTACCCCAATGTTCATAGCAGCAATGGCCACAGTTCACAAACTGTGGAAATAACCAAGATGCCATTCAATGGATGGATGGATAAGGAATATATGGTCCATACATTGGAGTATTATGCCTCCATCAGAAAGGAGAATAATGGAAGAAATTATGCTGAGTGAAATAAGTCAAGAAGAGAGAGTCAGTTATCATATGGTTTCACCTACTAGTGTAGCATAAGGAATAACATGGAGGACATGGGGAGCTGGAGAGCAGAAGTGAGTTGGGGGAAATTGGAGGGAGAGAACCATGAGAGTCCGTGGACTCTGAAAAACAATCTGAGGGTTTTGGAGGGGCAGGTGGTAGGAGGTTGGGTGAGCCTCGTGGTAGGTATGATGGAGGGCATGTATTACATGGAGCACTGGGTGTGATGCATAAACAATGAACACTGAAAAGAAATTAAAAAAAATAAAAAAAAAAGTATGAGTACTATTTTGGCATTGTAATTGTGTTAATGTTGGGAAAGAGCTTCCCTGAACAGAGAATGTGACCATCTGGAAATTAGATGAATAGTTATTCATTATAAAAATGGTATTAGATTTATTAGCCTAGTGTGACCTTGTTTACTCTTAGTGCTCATTGAAAGACTGATTGTTTGGGGATATACTGATAGATTTTATTTAACTTTCTAGAAACACAAGACTGAAAACTAGACCCTGGATTTTGGTGAATTTAACAAGTTAATTTCACTTTTGAAGTTTAATTATATTTTCCTTAATAACTCTTCATTTAACTTACTTTGTACATATTTTTACTCACTTCATTTCTGGTGAAGAGATACTGGTGATACATAAACATTCCAGAGAAATAAAAGGAATAATATGGTGTTTGGAATTTCCTATTAGTCTATTTGTAATGAAGAGCTAATTGTACAACAACTGCTCATTGGATCAATGGCAGATTTCCCTTAGGTTTCAGTTAGTACTCATTTGGCTGTTGGCCAGAAAATCTAACTGACCTGGTCCAAACAGAAAAGGGGAATTTACTGGGTCACATAACTGACAGTCTAGGATTAGGACAAGCTTCCGACATGGCTTAGTGCAGATGCATAAACAAAGTTATTAGGATCAGATTCTGAGTCTGTTGTATCTGAGTCTGAGTTGATGGCATTTTTAGTTTGGTTCCATTCGATGTCACAGGATGGATGCAGTTGGGTGAAATCTTACCTCTTCCAAATCCCAATGACAGAGGAGAAAGGGAGAAAGTAAGAGACAAACAGACAGACACACAGAAACACACACACACAGAGATTGAGAAAGATTTCTGGAAGCCCCAGAAAATATGCCTGTGCATCTCATTGGCACTAACTGTATTGACTATCCACTCAGAACTAATCACTTGGCCACGAGGACTGGTTCCCTTGATTTATTTAAACCTATCAGAGCTTTTTTCATGGAGAAAATCACAAGAGGGACTGAGGGAAAAAATGGGGAAGGGATCATTTTGGAGGATGGTTATTATTGCTAGTGATGGTGAATGCTGGAAGCAAACCAGCTAATTATTTAACTTCCTCAATCTTGTTATTAAAAGCCTTGAGAACAAAAACTAAAAAAGCAATTAGAGCATATTTGTTTAAAAATGTCAACTTAACTTCAGTCTCAAAATTAAGGATATCTATGACCTATAGAGTCAGTGACTTTAATAAGAATTTCATACTGTCATTCAAAGTGAAACAAGAACTACCATTTCATATTGCAAGCTACAAATCTGTAGCATATATATTAATGTTCACTCTTAACCATGTCATAAGCTAAATTGCAGTCATTCATTAACTCATGAAAGATTTCTTTAGGTCAAATGATGTATATTTATTCTTAAAGCAAGTACTCATCCCACTAACTACCCCCTTTACATTTCCCCCAGGAAAAAAGGCCGGCTGAAATCCTGAAGGAGCTGCTCCCAGAACATATATAAAGAAATGTATACAAGGGGCTCAAGGTGTGGACTGCTGCAGTTTTTGGGGTGCAAGTGCTTTTATCCCTTTAGGAATTAAGAATTTATTCCACTAGCTCCTGAGAGCTACTCAAAGATGTGCCATTAGTTATCATCCCTCTTTGAGGATTTCCTTTGGAAGAATGGGTGAGGAAGAAGACCGTTTCCCCCAATCTCCTGCCTAGGGCAACCTGCATCCATGGTGCTATAATGACTTGACTCCCTTGACCCAATGCAACGTAACAGAAATCATCCCAGCACTGGATCTGCTCAGAGGGTTGGCTGAGATCTGACTAGGATTGCAATACCCAATCCCAATCCAGTTTTCTTTCCCTCCCTTAATCTTTGAATCTGCAGAATCACTCTCTAGGATGTAGATACCAATATTTTCCTAAAGTTCTCAGCATTTTCTCAGATATCATGGTAGTAAAGATAGAAAAAGGATATTTTAATAGCACTCCATAAAAGCTGAGAGAGCATGAGTTTTCTTTTGTGAGAGGGGGCTGAAGCAGTGTTAGGCTGTGCAATCAGTAGGCTCAGAATGACCATAAATCTAGTTCTAGGTTATATCAAGTGTTTCTAGATTCCACTGTGATGGTCAATGTTCACTTTTGGTGTAGATAATGCAGTTTCTGGGACTACTAGGAGCATCTTCTCTTGTAATCTTGTACTTTTTGGGGATTATAAAACCCAACTTCCTACAATGCCAAAGTGCTTTGTACTTAATAGGCTCCTTGAAAACATTGGCTAAAGGCATTCATGCATGATTATTAAGTGAATAATTAAATTGATAAATTATTTGTATTAAAATCAGTGGCAGAATATACTTTCTTCCTTGAAGAATGATCATGTTGAGTAAGAAAATAATTTTGTTTAATTCAATTTAGTAACCTGCTTCTCAAAAATTTATTATAAGGACTTAGCAACTCCACTTACTAGTTTTATAATCTTGAGCAAATTTTCTAACCTTGCTGAGTTTCACTATCCTCATCTAGAGAATCAGAATAACAACAGAACTGACTTTATTAATGTGAGAACTGAATGTAATAAAGCATGTAATGCAATCAGCACAGTGCCCCTCAGACAGTAAGCATTTTATAAGTGCTTACTATCGCTACAATAGTATTAAAATAGAAGTGGAGGGGATTTTCTGGCCAGTAACCCTTCCGATGGCATCCCTCATCTTCATGACCCTGGCCATGCCTCTTGCTCTCTGTCTGCCCTTGAGCTGGTAGCTCAACATCCTATCAAGTGTGAGTGAGGTTCCTCTTAGATGACTGGCCTTGCCCTTTTCATAAGGATTGCTTTTCTCTGAGAGTGACATATTAAGCTCTTCTCTGAGGGCAGCAGGTTCTCCCTGAAGTGCTCAGTCTGCTTTACTTTTATGTCCAATAACATCATAATACCATTTTCTAAACTGCACTTTTCTTCTTATAAAAACCTTTTGTCATAAGGAAAGTGCCAGGATAAGTGACACTCAGCTCAATGCACTCAAAGCCTTTGTGTTGTCCCGAGGGAATTAAGTTGAATGGGGTTATGTGAAGAAATGGAGATTCAGATGTTTTTCCTAAGGAGGTAGCACAAGCAGAAAAGAAGGAAGTCTTAGAGTCAGAATTACCTGAGTTCAAATTATGGAGTGGCCTGTAGTACTCTATATGTGATCTTTCCATTCATCTTTGTATCTTCACAACTGTGTGTGAGTGTGTGTGTGTGTGTGTGTGTGTGTGTGTGTCCATTTAGATGAGGAAATAAAGGAAATAAAGGTTCGGTGAATAGCTATCACTATTATTATTGGTATTGTTACAACTATACTTTTTTTTTTTAAAGTGAAGGTCAAGCAAAGCTTTATTTCACGCCAAGCATCAAGAATCTAACTGAACGTTCGGGGACGCACCTCTTACAAGAGAGGGCAAACACAACTATACTTTAAAGGCATGTCATTCACTCAGGATTGGATGTAATGATTAAACGTGAGTGTCAGCACTGTTAACATGCCTGATACTATTTCTAATCCTTTCATCACTTATATTATTTAACCCTCACTACAACTTTTTAAAGGTAAATCCTACTGTGAGCTTTATCATAGACAAGAAACTTGAAGCACGTCTTCGTGAGGGAGTAAGTGTTCAAAGACAGGTGTCCTAACTCCACACCTCTCCATACCTTTTTTCATTGCATAGTCCCTTCCAGTCCTCAGCAGAAAAGTAGGGTTACTTATAGACCTCACTCTCATTTGAAGAAGCAAAGTTAGGTAAGAAAAGAAAAGAGAAAAAAAAAAAGAAGACAAAACGCGTTGGTGGGATAGCTTCTTATGTAACCTTTCTTGCTCTAGCAATGTAAAATGGGGGGGGGCGGTTTCAAACAGAAGAGAAAATAAGCTTATTTTAGAATATAAGTGCCACGAGGGAAGGAATTTGTGTCCATTTTGTTCCCTGTTTATCCCTGGCACTAGAAACTGCCTGGCTCACTCTCTCTTAAGAGAGTAAGTGAATGAAGTTGAGAGACCGTGCCTCTGCTAAAGCAGGCCCTACAAACGGGGGAATATTTCTGAGATATTTCCCGCAGAAATGAAGCAATTACAGGTGCATTAAAGTATAACTACAGAAGTCTCAGCATGGTGTGTCTAGAGGTACAGAGGAAATGGCTAGAGCCAATGCTCTCTTACACTCAGAAGCTGGAGATTCAATATCCTCTTGAAATTTTACAAAAATGTTTTGTATTTGAGCCATACTCCCTAGAGCGTGGACTCTGAATCTAAAGCCTTTCCTAAATTTTTATCTTTACATCTCTAGTCTTTTAACTTTTTTTCTATCTTTTTTTTTTACATATTTCTAGTATTTTTTTTTTATTTACAAGAATATAAATTTTCCTTCTAAATTACACTTCTCTGTGTCTTCTTAGAAGTTTTTGTCACCAGATTTGATGCCTTACATTTTCTCTTCAACTACCTTTTTTGATTTATTTTTCTAAAGTACATTTTTGGACATTTTGATCCAGGAGTGATAAGCAGCTAGGGTAATAATGGGTCACTGGAAACTCTGTTGCTCTAGCACCTGAATGACATGATTTGGCCAGACTGTAGACATTGCTCTGCGGTCCTCTGGTGATTAATAAAACAGAAGAGAAGTCTGATGTGAATATAATTTTTATTTTTATTTTGTATGCAAAATTTTTTTTCTCTGCCTGAATACCTGAAGGATTAAAAAATTTTTCCAGGAATTAACAATATGTCAAAAAATACATTTACAAATTTATCTCTTTAATATTTTATCCATCATTCTGAGACTTTAACTCAGAAACATGCTCCTTGTTATTTATCTATTATGGTTTTTCCCTTTCTTTTGTTTGCTCTCTCATTCTGGGGGAATTTCTTGAACATGCTGTCCACTAAAGTTGTCTTAATATATTTCTAACATGTTTTTAAAGAAATAAGTTGATCTTCTAAATCAAGAAAGGGTAAACTATGGCACATGACCTGTTTTTATAGGGCCCATGAGCTAAAAATGGTTTTTATATTTTTAAAGTTGCTAATAATAATAATAATAATAATAAGCAACAGCAGCAAGACCGGCTATCTCTGGAATTCACAGCCTAAAATACTTGTCATCTTATTCTTTTTTTTTTTATTAAAGTTTTTTTAAAATTATTTTATTTTATTTTTTTAAAGATTTTATTTATTTATTTGACAGAGAGAGATCACAAGTAGGCAGAGAGGCAGGCAGAGAGAGAGGAAGGGAAGCAGGCTTCCTGCTGAGCAGAGAGCCCGATGCGGGACTCGATCCCAGGACCCTGAGATCATGACCCGAGCCGAAGGCAGCAGCTTAACCCACTGAGCCACCCAGGTGCCCCCATCTTATTCTTTATAGACAAGTTTGAGGACTCCTGTTTCTAAATCAACTACCCATTTTGCTGTAGTATTTAATCTGTTCTTTACTGCTTCAATTCAGTTTTTAAATTTATTTACCCTTATTTTCATCCGAAAACATTTATTTCCTTATCTTTGATTTATCTTTTTAATGAATTCAATAATTTTATTTTTTTAGAGATAGCTTTTCTTTGCTTGGTAATAGAAAATGGGGGAGGGAGTTTGAAGTAGAAAATAACTTATTTTAGAGTATTAAGCATATGAGGGTAAAGATTTATGTCATTTTTTCACCTGTATTATCCCTAGTCCTAGAAAGTGGGAATTAATATGTTAGTTATAAAGAAAGCACTTTTTTGGCAGGAAAATTCGCTTTGTTGCAAAGTCTGTATATATGTATCTGTATTTATGCTTGGCCTTCTTAAAGTTATTCAAGTAATTTTCTTCCTTCCAGCTGACCTAGTATGGCCTATCCTCACCCACTAGCTCCAGACGGAAAGTTAGGATGCCTGTATCCATTAAAAATTCTTTTGTTCAAGAGAAGAATGGAAAAAACCATTAGAGGCTATTATTTTTGCCGTACTCTCCTACCATTTAAGGGGGAGTTGTCATTTCAAACATTTTCTAATTGACATGGCTATGTTTTATGAGTCTGCAGTAGCAAATTTCATGGTTTACCTTGTGGTTTGGCCACATTAGTTGGAGGAATGGTGATGAGAGCCACAGCTTCAGCACCATGTATATGGGTACTGAAATAGTTTCTGAAATTCTTAAATTCATTCAATTTGCTAGTCTTCCAAGTATTCCCAAAGGGCTCTTCTCTCTTGAGTCACGGCAGCTTTGGATTAGTAGTTCCCAGGGCTCTGTTAGAAATCCTGTTCATTTATTACTCATGTGGGCACCTTCTCACATTCTTCACTTCTGCAGATTTGCCAGTTGGTTATTGCTTTTTGTAAGCTGATCTTACCTTTACTGTATCTTAAAAGAAATCTTTTAAAATTTTTATCTTTTTAAAAAATTTTTTTTTATTTTTTAATTTTTTAAAGATTGTATTTATTTATTTGACAGAGAGAGATCACAAGTAGGCAGAGAGGCAGGCAGAGAGAGAGGGGGAAGCAGGCTCCCTGCTGAGCAGAGAGCCCGATGTGGGGCTCCATCCCAGGACCCTGGGATCATGACCTGAGCTGAAAGCAGAGGTTTTAACCCACTGAGCCACCCAGGTGCCTCTAAAATTTTTATCTTAATGACAAGTATCTTCTCCATTTTCTACACTATAAAGTGTTTAAATTAAATTTTCATTTTGGGTATTTCAAAGAAATTTTGGAAGGGAAGAGAATTAGTCGATTTTTAAAAAAAATTTTTTTAAAGATTTTATTTATTTGACAGAAATCACAAGTAGGCAGGGGTGGGGAAGGCAGGCTCCCTGCTGAGCAGAGAGCCTGATGTGGGGCTCGATCCCAGGACTCTGGGATCATGACCTGAGCCAAAGGCAGAGGCTTTAACCCACTGAGCCACCCAGGCACCCTAGTCAATTATTCTTAAACAGTTATCCTTAGACATACGTACTTGAGTGCATTCCCACAGAAATTAATTCTTTCAGCCCTCAGACAACCTTATGAAATAGAAAACTTTAAAAGAAATCTTTATATTCCTTATAAAGAAAACAGGCTTTAGAGAGGTTAAGGGGCTGTCCCAGGGTCACACGACTGGTAAATGCTTTCAGCTCTCAGTCTCACACTCTGTCTTCCACCTGGAGATTTATGCAGAGGTGGGACAGGTCCACTCCCCTAGTGTGATTAGAAGTGATGCTAGGAATGTCCCTTATCTAAAACATCAACCCCATCACCTTCCTTTCCACCATTACTGTGAAACTATTAGATTACAAAAAAAAATCCAGTTCATAGAATTCAGTAAAAATATTAATTTTCTTTACTATTATCAGTTTAAGAAAATCGATCCAGACTACACTGGGGTCTGCACCTTCTGATCTGCTGGTATTTGCCTTTCATCCATTTGATCCCCTTACAGCTCAATGCATCCTATTTCCACAACTTGCAGTTTAAAAGGCAAGTGATTTGTATCCATCAGCTCAGCAGTGACAACAGGGCTAAATCCATCATTGGGTATTACTTGGTCTTCCCGCACAGGCTGCCAAATGCTTTCCAAAGCCACTGAAATTGATGGTGACAATTTTCCACATTCTTCATTTATGGTTTACATTGTGACTTTCTTCCACTTCAATCTCTCTAGGGACTAAATCCAGTCTGTTTTGTGTTAGATTTTACAGTTATAACCTATTTCATCTTTTGAAGTTGCACCTTGAAAGAGCCTTTTGTTACATCTGTGAATCAGCCAAACACTTACAGGTAATAAGACTTCGTTCTTAGGTTCTGCTACCTCTTATAAAAAGTTTTATTTAAATTGCAAGGAGGAATATATTATAATTTGGTGGTGCCAAATGCTTCCAGTATTTGTTTTGATTTAATCATTTTCCTATTTTGTTGGGTTTTACTTTACAATGACTTGTATTACCAGTAAGTTGCTACATATATACTGAATTTTGGGCCAAGTCCACTGTGTTGGACTGGTTACATTGAAAGCATGTCTGATGATGGGACATCATGAAGCATCCTGTTACCTTTACAGTTAATGGGAATTGGTTGGGTACAAACAGAGGAAGCAGCAATGCTTGAGTAGTAGGCACTAAAGACAATTTTAGCCACGCAATATTGATGCAGACAGCTGTTTCCATGGCACTAAATAGAGCTGGGCTGCTTATTTTCAACAAAAATCTTGCACAATTCATGAAGCAAAGAGAGAGAACTTCAAAAAGACAAACTACTGAGACTGGTTCAGACTACTCAACTGGGAACAGGTCCTTAGAAAAGCCCTCAGTTCACTTTTCCAGTAGCATATGGAATAAAACTTTTTTTTTAACCTATACATATTAAATTGGCCTTGAAGTTCTAAGGCTGAAAGTGAGTAACACTTTTAAATCTGCTATTGTTTTTGCTTAAGGTTTTGGTTGCTTTTGAATTTATTCTCTAACTTTAATTAGTAACTGGGATTTCAAAACTTTAAAATCTGTGACGCTTTCCCTTGTTTTCCCCTTTCAAGCCCTATTTCTCTGATTATGTATGGAACTGATGTAAAGGAAATGCAGTAGATAAAATTATGGTGTTAAATTCAAACATCAACTAGAATTTTTAGTATCTATACTGTTGTAAAGCAAACATCTTTTATTGAAAATATTCTATATCTAAAGTTCTTAGAAAACTGCTTTGAGCTCAAGATGATGTCAAGGTGAATAAAACTAGTACCCTAACTGTAATGGCCAATTTTTCCTGAAGGGGTATCTGACACATTATGTATAAGTGGATCTAAGTATAAAAGCTGGTATTCCATAATCGAAATTTTAGTTTGAATGTATATTTTAGAAAAAAAAAAATGATACAAAGACATGGGAAGGGAAGACAGATGACAACGAATTATTGTCTAGAAAATGGACTTCACTCAAATAGATATGTAAACATGTTAAGTATGTTCCACATTCATTAAAATAGAAATCATGTTCAAGCAAGAATATACTTATCCCTCTGTATCCTCTTCTTGGTATCCAGTTCCTGCTCATGAGGTCAGTTGTGTGAGCATACAACAACCCATAGAGGGGAGACCCAGAAGAGGTTTTCAGTTTACAGGATGCCCTTGTATCTGTAGTTATTGCTGCTTCCCCCACACTCTGTTGATAATGTCTTATGAAAGAAAGTTTCATAAGAAACTTTCCTCAGGAAAACCTTTACTGGAAGTTCCTCAGGAACCTTTACTGGAAGGTTAATTCTGAAGCTACTTGCTTTACCAATGATAGCTTCGTTAGTCTACTCTTGAAAATATCTAACACAAATAGAGCATTTCAGAATGATAGAAAAGGAAACTTTACATCTATATTGCTAATCCTAAATTCATTCTTTGTAGTTTTTTCATACAGTTTTTTTTTATTGTCTTATTTCTATACCAGGATTTTCTCCTTAAATATTTTTCATTCCTCAGTGAAGTATCATATCTTGGAATGGTTTATCCCATTATGGCTCCTTCTGTAATCACATTCACTTTGGATTAAATTAAATCATCTCTGAGCAGCGTCAGTGGAGGGAGAAGCAATTCTAAATTTAAAAATATCTGGACTCTAAAATTGAAATCCTATGTGGTTAATGGAAGTGGGGTGGCCACACACAGAGCAGGTAGAAAGTTCTTAATAAGAACTCACTGAAAACAAATTTTAAGCCAGGTACCAAAACGTTCATAGCTATCATTGTCAGGGCTCTGGGGACAATTTTTGAATGGTTCCAGACATCTTACAGAATAAAACTAAAGCTTCTTTTCATGGTGTACAAGGCCCTCTATGTCCAGTTCTGGACATCTTTTCTGTCACCACCTTTGAGTTTAGTTCCCTACACACGGAGTGTTCTGTATGTCCATTCCTATGCTGTCTTTAGACTGGTAAACATGGGAATAGGTCTACCTTCCCATGTTTACCAGTCTAAACTTTTTATAGCTGTAATTTATCTTAGGAATAACCTTCTAAGAATGCTCTCTCAGACATCCTATGCCTACTTCTTAAATGAATACCATGCACCATATTGTATGCAAATTGCTTGTTTGCACATTTTGTTTCTGATTCTTTGTTGTGTTCCTGGCTATCAACCCAGGGCCTGACAGAGAGTACATTTGTATGTGTTTGCTGCAACATTAGAAACAAAACAACAACAGATGGAACAACAGCCACAAATAGATAAATGTTAGTCTAATCAGAAAGAGTGTAAGGAAGCTCATATCATGAAACTCAGTGTAGATGAAAATTCTATCATGGCTACTACCATGAGACTTCTATTCCATACATACAAACTTTGGTTGTTTTTCTCTGAAACGTGGAATTTCTTTGATCTTTGCCTACTGGATTAAATCGAAATGCCTTATGTAGGCACAGAAAATCTGAATTCTTGATCCTAATTTCTCTGTCCCATTTTCTTCTACTACTCAATTCTTAACTTAAAAGATTTATGACTTTCTAGGCATATGATTTTGAAGTAGTTATTTCTCTTGGAACCTCAATTTTCTTCTCTGCAAAATGGGAATAAATAATATAAATGTTATAATATTAATGAAATAATGATATATACTACTTAGTCTAGAAACATTGTTCAAAATATTAATTACTGTTAATATTGAGATATATATTATGACTCCCAAATATTTTACCCCATCCAAAAATATTTAAAATAGGTTTTGGGGTGTGTGCTTTTCTGCCTCTTTGCTTTTGTTTGCTTTATTTGTATTTTCCTATTCAAGTAATAGTATTCAAGTATCAGTCTTCTAGAATCCAATTGCTTTGTAAAGCATCCTCTGACAATCTAAACTGATGTAATCTTTCACTTTTTATTTTTATAGAAATTATTGTGTTTATAATAAATTTGAAAATTACTGAATTGATTCATGCAGTCTTCCAACACATATTTATTGAGCACTTGCTGTGTATAAGCAATTGTGTTAGAGAGCACACATAGGTGGTAAATGAGATATCACTGTCACTACACCCAAGGAATTTTGGATGCAGTGGTTTAAGGAAGGAAATCTGGAGCCAGATTTTTCATATCTGTAACTAGGTTCCATCACTTACTAACTACTTGACCTAGAAAAGCTAGCTAAACTCTGAATCTTATAGGTGGAAATTGCTGAGAAGAGTAGCATAGAGTAAGCATTATATAAATGTTATTAGTCTGTTATTATGGTTATTAATATTACATTCTAGGAAAAGTGAGTGATCTTAAACACTTAAGCAATTAACTTTTATTACAAATTTTTTTTGTTTAATATTTAAAAGAGAATTTGAAAAATCTGAGGCTCCAATCTAGATTCAAAAATACCCAAAGATGGATGGAAGATTTATGTGCTGATGAAAGACCTTACAGAATAATGCAGACTTTAAGGTAGGAAAAGCTTCTGGAAAGACATCTACTTCCAGAAATACCAAACTAGATGATTTGATCTAGTCCTTAAAGTAATGGTAAATAAAAGAATTAGTCAAAAATCTGTAAGATAGTAAGATACTGCCAGACCATGAAAAAGGGGAAGATACTAGCCACTGAATTAAACCAGAGCCTGTTTCTATCCAGGGACATTTTCCTAAAGCAGGTCAGAGCTGGGGCTCCATCAGAGTTAACTAAGGGATAGCAGTCAAATTCCTTTGTCCACCAGAAGCAAAGCTTCCAGAGAATCACATGTCTCTTTCCCCTTCATCTATCAATTCTAAGAAAGTTGTTAAAGGACATGCAGAACTTTGAGGCGAACTCCATGAACTGAAGACAAAAGATCAAATTTCAGTCTTCTTCAAAGGTAGAGATCTTATTTTAGATGGTCCTTATTCTGGGCAAGGACCACAGAAGGCTACACTGGGAATAGGAATAGTACGCTGATCATCTAGGTATTACAGAAAATTCTGATGCCTTAGGTGTGGACTGTTAGATTCCCAGGGACTTGGGAGAAAGATTAAAAAATAAAACAAAACCATTTCTGACACAAGATAATGACACTCTAGATTTCAAATTATTTCTAAAAAAATTTATCAAATAAAGTATCCAGCAAGCAATTAAAGTTTATGAGGCACACGAGGCAATAAAAAACAAACTAAAATCAGCAGAAATAATCACTAGCAAAAACAAATGATAAGAGCAAAACCATGGAAATCATCCAAAACAGAATGTAATAGCACTATGTTCATTATATTCTTAGAAATAAAATCTAAATGTGAAAAGCTTCTGAAAAGTATTGGAAACATAAAATATTATTTTGCAGATTTGAAAAGGATCCAACTAGAAATGATATAAATAAAAAATATAATAACTGATGCTAAAAACTAACAGATGACCCTTATGGCAGATGAGATACAACTGAAGAGAAAATTATGAATAGGAAGATAGCCCAGAAGAAATTCAGAATGAAATGAGAAGAATTGGAAAAAAGAGAAATACAGTTGAGGGAATAATCAATATAAAGGATAAAAATAAAATGTTTAAAATTCATTCATTTGCTAGAGTTCTGCCAGAGGAATGGAAAAGAAAATGAGGGAAAAGTAGCAGGATAGTAACTAACAATTTTCTAAAACTGATCAGTAAGCCCAACAGATGTCAAATAGGATAATTAAAAAGAAATTTACATTTGAACACATATAATAAAAGTACAGACACCAAAGTGTATATAACTTCGAAACTACAGAAAACATGGAGGAGTATAAACCAGTTGTGGTGGCTTTGCAATACGTCAAATTTGCTAAACTAACCTACATCTCCCATTCCTATCCTGTAAGCTTCTGGTTAAGGTAGTCCACAAGGGAAATTCTTTTGGGAAATTTGGAAGGTGGAAATGAAGCAGCAGGCTTTTTGTCACTCACACATATTTTCCCTTACCCATGGGCCTATACATTGACTACAGTCAATGGTCAAGCCTGAAACTGCTCCATCCTTTCATCTTCCTTTGGCTTCTCTGAGTCAGGGGAGTGTGCATTTAGTAACATGATGAAGCTCTCTAGCTTCTGCAGGCTCCCCCCATCATCAAGGTGAAAAACAACAAGAACTGTCACAGGTTCCAGCTTGTTCTTGCTCTCCTCAACTTTACATCCATATTACTTTCCCAATAGCCTACCCTATGTATTGCGAGCTCTAGCATTAGATGTGAAAATGACAACTCAACAGAGACTGCTTAACCACTCTCATAATTGTGCAAGATCAAATCCAGGTGTTAAATCCCTTTATACCTATCTTTATCTATCTATATTATCACTTTTCCTAGTGGTATTGTTCCTCTAATTGAACTCTGATGCAGTAATCAATTATGCTAAATGAATGTGAGAAGAGAGAGAAAAATGAACAAAGAATAATCATTTTCTATAGCAGCCAAATGGTAAGGTCGTAGTATAAGCTCAGATATACTAGTAATTAGATAAAATGTAAATATTTTAAATGCTGTATATAAAATTCAAAGACTGTTGAACTGGATTAAAAAATACAGCACTCAAACTATATGTTGTTCATAAGAGTCACATTTAAAATATATGGAAAAAGTAGAAAAAAAGTAGTAAAATAAACTCAGCAAAATGTAAGGAAATAAAAAGTGAATAAAATAATACAACAATCACATAAATAAAACATCACTATGAATGTTAAAGAAATTTCAAAGAAAACACAAAGATCTCATGAAAGAGTTAATTCTAATAAAATTAGTATCTAGTTGAAATGGACACATTCTGAGAAAAGTGCAACTTAATTCCAACACAGTGAGAAATAAATAAATATTAAAAATCATATATTTTTAAAGAAACCTTGATTTAATGTACTTAATATACACACACATACACATACAAACACACAGACACCAATGCCTCACCATCAAATTCTACTGAATATTTTTTAAAAAATTCCAACTCTTACACAAATTCTTTCAGAACAAAAAAAATATATCAGAAATTCCTTATCTCATATTTTGAAGACAGAATGATCATGGGTCATAAAACCTAGAAAGTTGGGACACCTGGGTGGCTCAGCTGGTTAAGTGTCTGCCTTCAGCTCTGGTCATGATCCTAGAGTCCTGGGATTGAGACCCGTATTGGGCTTTGGCAGGGAGCCTGCTTCTCCCTCTGCCTGCTCTGCCTGCCACTCCCCCTGCTGTGCTCTCTCTCTCTCTCTCTTTGTCTCTAACAAATAAATAAAGTCTTAAACAAACAAACAGAAACCTAGAAACTTTTATGAAAAAAAACTTAGACCAATCTCTGTCATGAACATAGATAATAAAAAAATTAGTAAACCAATATGTCTATAGATAAAAAGCATAATGTTTCACAATTAAGTTATATTCATTTTAGGGCACAAGGCTGGTTTTACATTAACGTATGAAATAATGTAATTTACCACATTAGCCTAACAAAGAAGAAAAACCATATGACTATCTCATTAGATAAAGAACAAGCATTTGCTATAATTCAATACGTAGTTATGCTAGAAATTCATAAACTAGAAAGATGAGAGAACTTCTTTAATTTAATAAAGTATATCATACAGAAAACTTAGACCAATTATCATACTTATAAGTGAAACCTGAGAAGCATTTCCTTGGCTGTTAGAAAATAGAAGGCTGTGCTTCCTTCCATTATTGTAGCTAAATAATCATGGTTATTGTGAAAGAAGAACTAAAAATGTAAGATAAAAACAAGAACTTAAGACTCTACTACCACCAGATTGGCAAAATTAGAAGGTGAAAACATCAAATATTGGTAAAGATGTAGAAAAACAAGAACCCTCATAAATTGATGGTGGAAATATGAAATGATTTGGCTACTTTTTTTTTAAGTTTTTTTTTTTTTTAATTTATTTATTTGACAGACAGAGATCACAAGTAGGCAGAGAGGCAGAGAGAGAGAGAGGGGGAAGCAGGCTCCCTACCGAGCAGAGAGCCCGACGCGGGCCTCAATCCCAGGACCCTGAAATCATGACCTGAGCCAAAGGCAGAGGCTTTAACCCACTGAGCCACCCAGGCGCCCGATTTGGCTACTTTTTAAAAAAAAATTAATTTAAATTTTTCCAGTGTTCCAAAATTCATTGTTTATGCACTACATCCAGCGCTCCGTGCAATATGTGCCCTCCATAATACCTGCCACCAGACTCACCCAACCCCACATCGCCCTCCCCTCCAAAACTCTCAGTTTGTTTCTCAGAGTCCACAGTCTTGCATGGTTCATCTCCCTCTCCAAGTTCCCCCAACTCACTTCTCTCTATCTCCCAATGTCCTCCATGTTATTGCTTATGCTACACTAGTAAGTGAAACCATATGATAAGACTCTCTCTTCTTGACTTATTTCACTCAGCATAATCTCTTCCAGTCCCATCCATGTTGATACAAAAGTTGGCTATTCATCCTTTCTGATGGAGGCATAATACTCCATTGTCTATATGGACCAAATCTTCTTTACCCATTGGTCCGCTGAAGTGCATCTTGGTTCCTTCCACAGTTTGGTGACTGTAGCCATTGTTGCTATGAACACTGGGGTACAGATGGCCCTTCTTTTCACTACATCAGTATCTTTGGGGTAAATACCCAGTAGTACAATTGCAGGGTCATAGGGAAGCTCTATTTTTAATTTCTTAAGGAATTTCCACATTGTTTTCCAAAGTGGCTGCACCAACTTGCGTTCCCACCAACAGTGTAAGAGGATTCCCCTTTCTCCACATCCTCTCCAACACATATTGTTTACTGTCTTGTTGATTTTGGCCATTCTAACTGGTGTAAGGTGATTTGGCCATTTTTAGAAAGCAGCTTGACATTATCTGGAAGATGCTGAAACATACATATTATATTATCTGGCAATCCCACTATGTGCATAAATACACTGAAAAACATGAACAAAGACATTCATAGCAAGACTGTTTGTCACAGTTCAAAACTGCAAATACCTGTATTTCCATCTACACTAGAATGGGTAAACAATCTATTATATATTCTTTCAGAAAATTAGACCTCAATATATACATATGCATGCAAAAAATGAATAAACCTTCATAATGTTGAGTGAAAGAAACCAAATATAAAAGAATACCAACTGTTTGATTCCATTTATATAAATTTCAAAAACAGGCAACAAATTCAACATATTATTTCAAGATGAACAATTAGTAAAATAATAAGGGAAGGGAAAAGGACTACATATTAGAATATTCAGTAGCATTGTTACCATTCAAATTAGTAAGGACGTTATGATCCAAGGAGCTTTCAGATGCTAGCCATGCTCCAGTTCTTGACATTGGTGGGGGCTGGAGAGACGTTTATTTTTACAATTTGTTAAGTTGTGTATGTCTTTTTTGTATGTTTGTTACATATTAAACTTAAAAATAAGGCAGTGCAGAAAGACAAGAAATAACAAGAATAACTATTGACAAGGAAAAAAATACAAATTTCAATTATGAGGACATGATGTATTTATGTATGTAGAAAATTTTTAGAAATCTACAAATTCTCCAGCCCCTAGCATGGCTAGGTATAAAGATAAAGAGGTAGACAGGGCCAAGAACAATGGAATTTCATTGAAGGGATTTGAGTGCATGAATGACTTGATCAATCATGAATTTAACTGAAAAATCCTAGTTTTAATTTGGCTTGAAGTGCTACAACTTTGCCTCTTAACTGGGATATTACGTTCTTTCTGGTTACAGCTTCTAGGTAGTATTTTTTCCATGGTACAGTTTCAATAACTATTTGTGGATTGGATTTACTGGGAAATTGGCCCTCTGCAAATACTTTATTATTTTGAACAAACTATTTTTTCTTTAACATTGTAATACAGACATAATAGTAGAAAATTCTGAAAATTATGGATTATATTTGTAAGTTTTCTGTTCTATATACAAATATAATTAGCATAAATATTATGTCTACATATCTAATGCAAAAAAAAAAAATACAGGTTAATACATTTGGGTGGAATTTAGCCTAAATGTTATTTTAGCACAGAAAATAACCAACCAGCCAAACATTAAAATAAACAAACACACTTAAGTGAAATTTTCCTGAATTGTCTAAAATATTGTTTTTCGGGGGCGCCTGGGTGGCTCAGTGGGTTAAAGCCTCTGCTTTTAGCTCAGGTCATGATTCCAGGGTCATGGGATCGAGCCCCCACATCGGGCTCTCTGCTCAGCGGGGAGCCTGCTTCCTCCTCTCTCTCTGCCTGCTTCTCTGCCTACTTGTGATCTCTGTCTGTCAAATAAATAAATAAAATCTTTAAAAAAAATAAAATAAAATATTGTTTTTCTTTTCATTTAATACTGCATATGTAGATGCAGATTTTATTGATTATAAAATGGTTTTGAGCCATCCTCCAAATACTCCTATCTAGAAAATGACTTCAAATCAGTTAACTATTTCCAAACTAACAATTTAGGATCAGTATCACAATTTTCTAAATAAGAGATGCATTAAAATACGGAGTAATTCAAGCCTTTATGGTAATGTTTAAAATGTATAAATACATTAAATATTACTAGAATGTTAATAAAATATTAACATTATGACCTAAAATAAAAATAACAAGAAGTATTAAACTTATATTAGCATTGCAATATTGTCTTAATACTTATTAAATATTCCATATAGCAAAACACATTTAGCATTAGAAACTGTAGCCACATTTAATACGAATATCTTTTGGGTTTGAAACCTCATACGTAAATCTGCAGCATTATCATCTCTTTTTTTTCCTTCTAATTTATTCTCCACAGAGAAGGTAAGGTAATTGTAAATAGTGAAAGGAAGAGAAAGGCTTACTAAATCAAATATTGTTTTATAGAATTATGGGCAATTTAAAGTAATCCATAAAATGTGTACATTTTTGCCTAGTATTATTTAAATTCCCATTAAAAATATATATATATATATATATAGTCACATATATTCTAGATGCTATATATTATGGCTTCATATTGCTACATTTCTACCTGGGGATAAAATAGTAGGTTACATTGAAGAGCAAAGTTTTAGGATTCTGAAAGGGCATTAGGCATTAGCTGATTGAAGAAATACAGAACGGATTTCATGCAATACCATGCCATGTAGGAGTATCTTGAGCTGAGTTTCTCCATTCTGGGTTATGGCTCAAGATAGGGAAATTTTAAATCTGACCACTGCTACTCAGAAATCTGTCCAGAAGTATTGTAGGGGCTGCCATCATCAAATTTTTATGTCACTTCCAGGTGTTTGTGAGCATTATTTGGAAAAACTCAGTCTTAGTGCTCTGCAAGTTGGCATTTGAGGCTCTGTACAATTTGTCTCAACCTTTATTTCCAGTTTTAATGTCCTCTACACATATTTGCCAATGCTTCCCTCCTAAATGTTGTATGTTTGCCTATGTGTTTATAACTTGCAGAAATGTGAATATCCTTCCTATTAACCTATTAAAGGTGATCCTGCCCTCCTTCAAAATCCAAATAAATTCTAATTTTCTCATGAAATATATTTATACTTTATCATTGGAAAGAGTAAGTCTTAAAGTCTTCTGGCATTTTTTTTAAACTTCAGTCTTCATTTATACACAGCCTAGTGAAGTCATAGTTCTCCCAAATTGAATGTAAGATTCTTAAAAGCAAAAATTGTCATCTTTCCTTTGGCTTTTAGCACAAACACTTGCTCATATCAAATGCCCTTCCATCCTCACCTAACTTCTTTAGAATTTTGGAATTAACACAGAAGGGCCATACTTCAGAATTCCAATCCTAAAGATTAATGAAGTCCTCCAGATTATATACAAAAATATAGTCCTGCTGGATGCTTAATGCATTAGTTTGTTCTCACTAGGTAAGGCTGCAGTAACAATCTCCAGATATTGTTGACTCATAGCAGAGGTGTGTTTCTTTTTGATGGTGTTTATAGACTGTGATGGCTGTGGTGGTCATGACCAGTGTGGCCCTTCTGTGTTCATTCCAAAATCCAAACTGAAGAAGCAGTTCCTAGTCTTGACCTACCCATCTCATGGCAGAGAGAAAAAAGCAATGGAGTGCCAGTAGAACCTTGCAAATGGTTTGTAAACCTATGCTTAGGATCACAGATGTCTCTTCTGTTCATATTTCATTGTCCAAAGACAGTCAAATGGCTCCTAACAATGAGTCAAAAAAGTAGGTAGAGAGTCATACATGAAAATGCCATGTGTTTGGTGGTGCTTACGTAATGAGCTCCAGGATATAAAAGGAGGCCAGAATTACTGAAGAACAGAATGTGAGGGGCAGAGAGTAGGACACAAAACTGGAAAGGTGATCTTCCCAGTACAAGTAGGGACTAGGGCCTGCATTGATGATTCTGATTATTATTCCAGGTTTTATGGAAGAACCACTGAAGGCTTTTAAGTAGGAATATAATCAGGTCACACTGAAATTAAGTTTACTTTAGCTTCAGGATAAAAAGCCCTGAGACCTGGTAGCAGGGGCCAAGTAAATGGAGGGGAAATCAGTAAGAAAGCTAATGTGGTAGGTTAGGTGGGACTAGAGATTTAAAATGGATGTAGAGAGGAGTGAATGAATGAAGAGATGTTTAAAGAGGATTCAAAGATGACTTCTATATTCCAAACTTGCTCAGTCAGATGAATGATAGTTGCATTTAATGATGTATGGAACATTAAAAGACAAGCAAATTTGCTTTTATATTGTAGATTTTAAATCTGGTCTCAGAGTACTGAGTTTACACTATTATTAAGACAACCAAGAGTAAAAGATGAGTAGGCCACTTGATTAAAGTATCTGGTCTCAGAGTAGCGATCTGGGCTGGAGATATAAATTTGGAAGTCACTGACTAGACCTTATGGAGCTCACGTATCTATAGTTCACTTAGAGAATACTGAATTTGCAAAGAGAGTAGCCAGAGCGATGGGAGGCAAACTTAGAGAATGAGCTATCTTAGAAGCCAGATGAAGATACCATTGCAAGAGTAAGAGAAGAATGCTAAGAGTATCAAATGCTGCATGGAGATCAGGTGTTACTGGATTCAAAAATTTCTTTGGATTGAGCAATTTGAAAGTCATTAGTGAAACTGATGGGAGTGGTTTTGATGTGGTGAATAGACTGGAGTGAAGAGATAAGGAAATGACACAGTGAAATGAGGTAACTGGAGAGAAGAAAGTTATCACTGCAGCTGGAGGGGAACATTTGGATCAAGGGATTTGGTCTTATTCTCATCAATTATAAGAGAGTCTTGGAATATTTATGGGAATACTTCTTTTGACTAAGATGACAGAAAGAGGATACCTGATAGGCTAAGCCAGTTGTTTCCAGAATGGGAAACAAGCACTCCACAGAATGAAGGAGGTACAGTAGAAACTAAAATATGTATATAATTACTGTCTACATGTTTTATTATAAAACTGGGATATATCCTTGAACTAATTAATTAATTAATTTTCAAGACTTTATTTGAGAGATTGTGTACACGCATGTATGTGTGCACACATGAATAGGGGGAGAGACAGAGGGAGAAGGAGAGGGAGAAGCAGACTCCCACTGAGCAAAGAGTCTTATGCAGGGCTCGATCCCCAGGACTCTGAGATCATGACGTGAGCTAAAGTCAGATGTTTAACTGACTGAACCACCCAGGGGCCCCTCAAATTTATTTATTTTTTATTATTTTTTAAAGATTTTATTTATTTATTTGACAGACAGAGATCACAGGTGGGCAGAGAGGCAGGCAGAGAGAGAGGGAAGCAGGCTCCCTGCTGAGCAGAGAGCCCGATGTGGGGCTCGATCGGATCCCAGGACCCTGAGATCATGACCTGAGCTGAAGGCAGAGGCTTAACCCACTGAGACACCCAGACACCCCTCAAATTTATTTTTAATAAATGGCACACACAATGCAATGTTTCCATTATTTAGAGAATACAAATATGAGGCTGCTGAGAAACCTGAAGGGAAGAAACCTTTTTCAAAACTTTATTATGGGCTTTTTATATGTCAATGTAAACCATCTAAAACAGGAAATTAATGAATACTCAACTATTTTATATACTGCTTTATTCTACATGCTTCCCAAAATATGCAAGAAAATTACCATACTTACTTAAACTTACTTAAGTTAGTTTTTCCTTACTGCCTAAATTTTCCTACATCATAAAAGTTGATATTATAATCAGAAGCTTACTAGGAAGCTTTTGATGATGTCAAACTCAGTTCATCTTTAAGAGCACATATAGGTTGAAAATAAAGGGATGTTTACTTTCATGCATGCAAATGATAGCCAAAGGAGAATAGGAGTGGCTATATGTAAAATAAACTTTCAAACAAAATTTTAGTTAACCATGAGAGACTATGGACTCTGAAAAACAATCTGAGGGGTTTGAAGCGGCGGGGGGTGGGAGGTTGGGGGAACCAGGTGGTGGGTATTGGAGAGGGCACGGATTGCATGGAGCACTGGGTGTGGTGCAAAAACAAGGAATACTGTTATGCTGAAAATAAAAAAAATTTAAAAAAATTTTAGTTAAAATCGGTTTCAGATAAAATCAGTCAAAAGAGAAAGATATCAATTTATATAGAAGATATAACAATAATAAATTTATATGCACTCAACATCAGAGAATCTAAGTATTTAAATCAAATATTAACAGAATTGAAGGGAGAAATAGACAGAAATGTAGTAATAGTGGGAGATTTCAATATCCCATTTTAACATTATCCAGAAAGAAAATCAGTAAGGACACAGCACAGGGATGCCTGGGTGGTGTAGTCAGTTTTAAGTGCCCGGCTCTTGGTTTTTGGCTCAAGTCATGATCTCAGGGACCCTGGGCTCTGCTCTCAGCACAGAGTCTGCTTAAGATTCTCTCCTTCTTTCCCTCTGTCCTTCTACCACTCAAATAAATAAATCTTTTATTTTTTAAGATTTTATTTATTTATTAACAGATAGAGACCACAAGTAGGCAGAGAGGCAGGCAGAGAGAGAGAGAGAGAGAGAGAGAGAGAGGAGGAAGAAGGCTCCCCGCTGAGCAGAGAGCCCGATGCGGGGCTCCATCCCAGGACCCTGGGATCATGACCTGAGCGGAAGGCAGAGGGTTTAACCCACTGAGCCATCCAGGTGCCCCTCAAATAAATAAATCTTAAAAAAAAAAAAATGAAACAGTATACCTGAATAATGTTACAGGCCACATGGACCCAACAGACAAATAAAAACATTCCATCCAAAAGAACCAGAATACACATTCTTCTCAAGCTCACCCAGAACATGTTTCAGGATAGATTACATGTCCAGCCTCAAAACAAGTCATAAAAAATTTAAGAAGACTGAAATAATATCAAATAACTTTTGAGACCACATTGTTATGAATTAGACATCAATAACAGGAGTAAAACTGAAAAATTCAAAAATATGTGGAAATTAAACAACACACTTCTGAAAAACCAAGGGGCCAAAGCAATCAAAATGGAAATTAAAAATACCTTGAAACAAATGCAAATGGAAATAGAATACACCAAAGCCTATGGGGTGTTGCAAAAGCAGTTCTAAGAGGAAAGTTTATAGCAACAAGTAACGTACATTGAGAAAAAAGATCTCATATAAATAATCTAACTTTACACTTCAAGGAAATAGTAAAACAAGAGTAAACAAAATTCAAAGTTAATGGAAGGGAATAACAAATCAGAGCAGAAATGAATGAAAAAGACTATAAAAAATAAGGAAAAATTAACAAAAGAATTTTTTAAAAGATTTTAGTTATTTGACAGAGAGGGGGGCAGAGCACAAGCTGGGGGAGAGGCAGGCAGAGGGAGAAGCAAGCTCCCTACTGAGCAGGGAGCCCAATGTGGGGCTCAATACCAGGACCCTAGGATTATGACCTGAGCTGAAGGCAGACGCTTAACCAACTAAGCCACCCAGGAGCCCCAAGAACTGGTGTTTTGAAGAGATAAACAAAATTGACAAACTTTTAGCTAGACTAACTCAGAGAAAAACAGAGCGGACTCAAACAAAAATAATCATGAAAGAGGAGACATTGCAACTGATACCACAGAAAGATAAAGATCACCTGAGGCCATTATGAACAACTATATAACAACATATTGGATAATCTAGACGAAAATGGACAAATTTCTAGAAACATATAACCTACACCAAGACTGAATCATGAATAGAAAATCTGAACAGACAAATACAAAGTAAGGAGACTGAATCAATAATCAAGAGCCTCCTAACAAAGAAAAGCCAAGGACCAGGTAATTTCACGGGTGACTTCTACCAAATATCTAAAGAAATAGTGCTAACTGTTATCAAGTTCTTCAAAAAAATTGAAGAGAAAAAAAATTGCCTTATTTTATGAGGCAAGCATTGCCCTGATATCAAAGCCAGATAAGGACACAAGAAAAGAAATTACAGGTCAAATCCCTGACGAATATAGATGCAAAGATACTTTTAAAATATTAGAAAATTGAATTTATTCATATTAAAGGAAACATACACCATGACCAAGTGGGATTTATCCCTGGAATGCAAGAAAGGTTCAACATATGCCAATCAATAAATATGACACACCACATTAATAAAATGAATGATAAAAATGATATGATCCTCTCAATAGGTAGAGAAAAAATGTTTGATAAAATGCAATACCATTTCATAATAAAAACTCTCAAAAACTGTATATAATAGGAACATAACTCAAAATATAAAGGCGATGTATGAAAAACTCACAGCCAACATCATATTCAATGACAAAAAGTTTAAGTCTTTTCCTCTAAGATCAGGAAAAAGACAAGGGTGTTTACTCTCACTACTATTCAATATGATATTGTAAGTCCTAGCTAGAGCAATTAGGCAAGAAATGGTTTCCAAATTAGAAAATGATCTTTGTTTGCAGATGATATAATCATATATAGAGGAAACTCTAAAGAATCCACCAAAAAACTGCAGAAATGATTAATGAGCTTGGTAAAGTAAGGCCATAAAATAAACAGAGAAATATCAGCTGCATTTATAAATTTTAACAACAAACTGAGAGAGAAATAAAGAAAACCATCTCATTTACAATAACATGAAAAACATGAAAATATTTTGGAATAAAGTTAACCAAGGATGTGAAGGATCTATACACTGAAAACTCTAAAACACCGATAAAAGAAATTGAAGAATTATTCATTATTGAAGAAACATTATTCACATTATCTAAGAAGCATTATTCACAATACCTAAGACATTAAGGAAGGAGTCTTTGTCACATGTTATTTCATAGCTTGATAGCTTATTTCTTTTCAGTGTTGAATAATAATAATATTCCATTGTCAAGATGTACCATAGTTTATCCACTCACCTATCAAGGACATCTTGGCTATTTTCAAATTTTGGCTGTTATGAATAATTCAGCTATAAACATTTGTGCTCAGATTTTTGTGTGGACATGTTTTCAGTTCACTTGGTTTAATTTCAAGGAGCACAACTGCTGGATTGTATGGTAAGACTCTGTGTAGATTTGTAGGATACTGTCTTCCAAATGGCTGTACCATTTTGCATTTTCAAGGGCAATGATTGCAAGTTCCTGTCACTTTACTTCCTTGCCAGAATTTGGTGTGGTCTCTGTTTGGGATTTTGGCCATTCTAACAGGTGTGTTGTGGAACCTCATTATTGTTTTGATTTGCACTTTCCTGATGACATGTGATGTTAAATGTCTTCTAATATTCTAACTTGCCATCTGTATTATCTTCTTTGGTGAAATGTCTGTTTAGGACTTTTGCCCATTTTTAAATCAGGTTGTTCATATTCTTGTTATTGAGTCTTAAGAATTCTTTATACATATGGATAACAGTCCTTTATTAGATATGTCTCTTGAAAATATTTTCTCCAAGTGCTTTATCTTTTCATTCTTTTGATATTGTCTTTCTCAGAGCATAAGTTTTAGAATTTAATGAAGTCCAGCTTATCAATTATTTCTTTTATGGATTGTGTACTACATTGTACCTAAAAAATAACCATTCTACTCAGGGTCATATAGATTTTCTTCTATTATATCTTCTAGAAATGTTACAGTGTTTCACTTTACATTTAGGTCTATGATCCATTTTGAGTTTATTTTTGTGAATGGTATACAGTCTCTAGATTCGTTCTTTTACATGTGAATCTCTAGTTTTTCTAGCACAATTTGTTGAAAAGACTATCTTTGCTCCAATGTATTGCCTTTGATCTTTTGTCAAACATCGATTGACTATACTTATGTGGGTGCATTTCTGGTGTGTTTCTCTCTTCTGTTCCATTGATCTGCTCATCTATTCTTTCACCAATACCGACCATCTGGATTACTAGCTTTACAGTATGTCTTGAAGCTGGGGTAGTGTAAGTCCTCTGAAGTTATTCTTCCTCTTCAATACTGTGTTGGCTATTCTGGGTCTTTTGCTTCTTCAAATAAACTTAGAATCAATTTGTCAATATCGACAAAATAAGTTGTGGGATTTTGATTCAGATTGTATTAAAACTATATCAAGTTTGGAAGAACTGACATCTTGACAATATTGAACCTTCCTATTCATGAATATGGAGTACCTCTCCATTTATTTATTCTTTGATTTCTTTCATTAGAAAGTTATAATTTTGGGGGCACCTGGGTGGCCAGTCAGTTAAGTGTATGCCTTTGGCTCAGGTCATGATCTCTCGGGCCTGGGATAGAGCGCTGAGTTGGGCTCCCTGCTCAATGGGGAGTCTGCTTCTCTCCCTCCCTCTGCCCCTCACCCCTGCTTGTCTTCTCATACTTTCAAATAAATAAAATCTTTTCCTAAAAAGTTGTAATATTCCTCACATAGCTATTATACATCCTTTGTTAGATATACTTAAGTATTTTTTTGGGTGCTAATATAAATGGTAATGTGTTTTTAATTTCAAATTCCACTTGTTCATTGCTGGTATACAGGAAAGTGATCAACTTTTGTATATTAACCCTGTATTTTGCAAGTTTCTATAGTCACTTATTAGTTTCAATAATTTTTTGCCTATTCTTTTTGGATTTTCTACTTAGATGATCATGTCATTTACAAAAAGACAGTTTTATTTCTTCTTTCCTAACATGTCTACCTTTTATTTCCTTTCCTTATCTTACTGCATTAGGTATGACTTCCAGTATGATGTTGAAAAATAGTCATGAGAAGGGACAACTTTGCCTTGTTTCTGATACCAGCAGTAAATCTTAAACTTTCTCATGATTAAGTATGATGTTAGCTGCAGGTATTTGTAAATGTTCTTTATTAAGTTGAGCAAATACCCTTTACTCTAGTTTGCCTGGAGCATCATTTATTTTTCAAATATCCTCTTAGACACTCTGTACTTTTTGTTGTTTTAAGTGCCTTATATGCAGTGGGTATGTATTTTTAGACCTTACTAGTACAATACCAACCTATAAAAAGACGTTAAGGGCTTGGGTGTGCACATGCTGCCTACTTCTTCCTCTTAAGGAGCAAAAATATTTAAGAATAAAGCTTGATAGAAAGAAGATACTAAATATAAACACCACCCTGATATTTCTTGCTTGAATATCATCTATCTCTTTTCTTTTCTGTTCTGTGTCTACTTCCTTGCTTTCTTGTACTCATGTATGGCTTTTATTAAAGAATTTTCACATTCTAAGAAGTGAGGCTTTCTTAATGTAAATTTTAGATCTAATCTAGATCCTTAACTTTGCTACTGTTTTCTTGCACAACTTCAGACAAGATTTTCAACTTTGAATTAATTATGGTTTTTTCCTAGGCTAACGGCAGGCTATGTCCAACACACACACACACACACACACACACACACACACACACGGCACTTGACTGATATTTTATGGTAGATATACAGAGAAAATATACATAATTTATAAAATTAAGTGATATTCTGATATTAGTAATGCTAATAATAGTGATAATTAAAGCAAAGTTTATGTTTTCTTTGGTAGAATACACAAAATAAATTTCTACAAGACTGCTTCATTTACTTGTAATAGAAACAGTATAATAAAATCTGTAAATATGTGATTAGGTAGGAAGTGTCATTTTATGGATAATTTACCTCCAGTTTTTTTTTCTGATATTTATATTTCAAACAGCATCTGCAGTGAAAAGAAAGAAGATGTTTCATTGTCATTTTAATCAACTGTAGATGATAATGAGGGGGAGCTTTTTTGCTAAATAATGAAAAAGGACTCCCAGATGGAAAAATAGGAAATGTGAAAGAAGTGGTTATATATGTGTATGTGGAGATTTACAGGAACGAAATATGTATAAGGGATGGCTAAACTGAACAACTTGCACTGATTAATCTTAAGACATGTTTAAACAGTTTGGGGAGAAATAAAGTCCATTAAGGCTGCCAAGTTACATTCAGCTATACCCTTTTGGCGGTGGACGCCATACAATAAAATGTAAATGGTGCCCTCTGGATTAGTGCAATGCTGTGATGCTGTAGCATTCTATACATGACAAGTTAAATTTAGAGCACTGTTAATAACACAAATAAAATGCTTATAGGTTTAAGAATTTCCCCTAAAGGAGACCAAGGGGAAATCTCTGGAATCATTCCTTCCAGGCATTAGAAAGTTCTATCTTACTTTTCTGGCTAAAAGCTGAAGTGCTGAATTAATAACTAAGTCACTGCCTGCACTTAAAGTTAAGCTTCTGTTCTAAAGAATCTGATGAGATTCCACTATGTCCTCTAAGAAATTCCCATAAGATGTTCAAAAAAGAAGACAATATTTCAGTGTACCTGAAAAAAAAAGGGAAGTTTTCCCATGCATCTTTTTTCTTCATCACCACATTGATAGATTTATCTGCACTAAACAAATTCTTTATGCCAGTGTGGTGGTGGATATCTCCTAGAGCAGATTGATGATTTCAAAATTCAATTATATGTCTGGCATTCAGTTGACTTGACAACAAATACAGCAAGCAGCCTTACATGAGTGAAATTGTGTATGTCCTTTTAAACAATGAAAATGCTGAATAAGTTTTCTGTTGAATAAAATTTTAATTTTGATTATGCTAGTTTTAAATATATCAAAAGACATTGTTTATATACCTTAATTCTTGGTATCTTCTCCTTACTATGGAATTAGAAAAGAGGAATTTTGCCAGATCATTTCAATTCCTAATTAAAAAAATGTTAAGGACCTTATTTAATTCATCATAAAGCAGATTAAAGCTTTAGCCATTTAAAAAGACCAAGGAATGATGAGATCTATAATAATGAGACATGTATCAAAGTTAAGAGTTGAAGGGGACCTTAGTCATTATCTTGATCTGTGCTATCCAACAGGGTAGCCCTTATCACTTGTGACTATCAAGCACTTTACATGTGACTTACACAAACTGAAACATGCTGTAAGTATAAAATACACATCATGTATCAATGACCTGGCATGAAAGTATATGTAAAATATCTCAATAATTGTTTTTATATTGATTGCATGTTGACATGGTAATATTTTGGACACATCGAATTAAATAAATTATATTGAAATACTTGTTCCTTTTTTAAGGTAGACTCTAGTATATTTAGTTACAAATGTGGTTCACATTACACTTTTATCAGTGATCACTGCTTTGGACCAACTGCATTTCAAGTTTAGAAAACCAATCACTAATTGAGTGGATTCCTCTAATTTCCAGTTCACTTTATTGCATTTTTGCAGGGCTCGATATGTTTGATATACATTTGATTTTTATGGCAACTTAGTGATTATTATGGATTAGAAATTTTAATATCCAGTTTACAGAACAGGCACAGAAGTTTAAGTGAGTTGGTGAAGGTAATATGCCTAATAAGAGGAAGACAGTTAATCTTTCATGACTCCTAGAATGTGTAGTTTATAACTACCAGTAATTATGAGTCATTATGATCACTGTAGGTGAAACAGCCAGTATTTTGTTTTGTTTTGTTTTGTAATTGCATCCTGTCATAGCAGAGGAATTAGTAAAAGTGTATCCAGCAATACTTTAAAGTCCCTATATTTTTTTTTAAAGATTTTATTTATTTATTTGACAGACAGAGATCACAGGTAGGCAGAGAGGCAGGCAGAGACAGAGGTGGAAGCAGGCTCTCCACTGAGCAGAGAGCCCAACGTGGGGCTCGATCCCAGGACCCTGGGATCATGACCTGAGCCGAAAGCAGAGGCTTTAACCCACTGAGCCACCCAGGCGCCCCAGTCCCTATATTTTTTTATAGTCACTATCAGTCATTTTTGAGACATTATAAAAACTGGAAGTGAAAAAATGAAATATAGCGAGATTTCAACAAATTACTTGATAAAATTTCTAAAATATATTTGAGTATAGCATGGTAAAATGTGGATTTGATTAAAAATCTGAATGTCTAGCCTCTCTTTAAAAAAGTCAAAGTGTCTGTTAATATTGGGCTAGCATAGTTACAACAGTGGTAATTACTTGGAACAGAGTGACAGCTGCCCTCTATGAATATTTAACACCCTCCCCACTCTTCCCCATTGTCTTAGAAGTATCCTCTTTCATTATCTGCTGGATCCTATAGGTGTTTGGTTTGTGGTCTCCAGACTTGATGCTCTCAAAGGCACTTTCTAAATCCCAGTGCCTATCTATCTATGGGCCCACAATTATCTAATTGGTTTGTAAACCTCATAATTGAAAGCTATTCAACAGCTAGCTAGATGATACCATTGCTTTTTTTCACATGATGCATACAACCTAATGTACTTTCTCCAACTGCAGATTTATTATCTTTATGTGTTTGCTGAATGTTATGCTTATAACATTTTTATGTTTATGCTCGTCTTCTGATGTTGTGCTTTCAATATATTTCATTCTATTGAACAAGACATAGCTCCCTATTGACCATTTTACAAAAGTGATGTGTATTAGCCTGGCCTCCAAGGTTTTGCATGGATAGTCTCCCACCCACTGTTTTTCTTGCTTTCTCATTATACTCTAATGCAAAGATTTTACTCTAATGATATAAGTCTCCTTTCCGTCACTCCCAGTTGAGCTGTGGTATAGTACTCTGGTTTCCCAATACCAGTCAGTGCCTTTCTTACTATATGTGAAAGTCTTATTCAAATACATACAGACCTCTCTGTCCTTACACTCAAAACCATTGAGGATGGGATCTCTATGTCTACTGCATAATATATTACTTACCATTTACCCTGAACCCAAAATAACTGTATTTGAATCTTACCTTCTGTATTTATTAGCTGTGTGACCTGCATAAATCACTTAACCTCTCAATATCTGAGTTTTCTAATCTGTAATTTGTACTAATAGCATCTACCTTAAAGGACTGTTACGCGGATTAAATGAGGTAACATAGGTAGAGTGTTTATAACAATTCCAGGTACAGAAAGCACTATGCAACTACGTGCTAAGTGTGTTAACTAGTTAAATCAGAAGTTTCTCCACGTGGTTTTGACATGACCAAGTCTTAAGAACCAAAGAAGATGGAAAGAAGGTGCTGAAATGGTTGGCCCACTTCTCACTGAAGATCTGTCTTCTCTTCCACTTCTAGTTATTCTCAACAGAGGTAGTGCCATACCCAGAGGATGCTTTGGCAAGTATGTGGAGATACATGGCAGTTGTCACATGACCAGACAGGGTGGTGAGCAGGAAGATACTAGACATCTGTCAGTGTGAGGACAATCTTGCACAATAAAGAATTGTTCCAAATTTTCACCTTATTTGAATAGCCACTCATTCTTCATATAAACGAGAAGTCTGTTTCTAATTATTTAAGACCAGAAATTAACCCTTTCACATATAGGAAACAAAATGGTTTCATACAGTTCTAATACACAGTGATTTTTTTCATGAGTGTAATGCACATATAAGCTAAGGGAAGATTTCTTTTCCTTTGGAACTTGACCAAGAGTCAGTCACCACTCTGGATATCCACCGCTCTGACAGCCATGCCTCCTGATTTTCAAGTTATCAACACATTTGCAGTTGTCACATACAGGACCAGTATTTGACCCTATGTCTTTTTGTTTTCTAAGTGTACCTGTGCTGATCAGTTATATTTTGAAATATATATGCCTATAAATTATTTTTACTTTATTGTCCTTTGTATTGCAGATTAGACATTAATTTCTTTGAAATTATGTGTATTGTTAGATTTTATCACCTATTAATTTCATTTTGAGACAGTTATCATAAAATATCTGTTATAAAAGGAGGCATGATATCTGATAGGCTTGAAACTCAAAACTCACATCTAGAAGAGATTTCTTAATCGATTTTGCATAATACTAAATAAAACTGCATTCTTTTAGAATACATATAACTGTTCTGCTAAATTAATAATGCTTATTTCAGGCCATTTTTGGAGTGTTTTCGATGCCTTCAATGGGAAGGTATGTTCTGTCTCACCAAGTAGATTTTACAGTCTTCCAGGAAAGAAAACGTTGCCTTGATTCCTTTTGTATCTCCTCACAGCAGGCATTCAATCAGTGGTGTTGACAGCTTGACTCAAGTTTAAAGAGAAGCAGGAAAACTCAGAGAGTATAGTCAGAAGTTTAAAGTAAATTGAAAAAAGAGTTCCTGAAAAATGTTAGTTCATCAGAAGAAAACTAGCAAAGGTAAAGGAAACAGAAACAGAGAAAGCCTTCAAGGCAGTATTGGGGAATGTAATGTTTAGGCAACTGGAAAATTCCATGTGGTTAGAGACATACAGGTGTGCCCTATCTTAGGAACACCCACTATAGGCACTGACAATTAAAAAAACAAACAAACAGATAAATTAGAGGCATTTTTTTTGGAGGGGGTAGGGCTGGAAAGAAAGAATGTCAATTACACAATGATTGGACATCTGCTATGTGCTGACAATTTTGTATTCAAACCTACAGATTCCTTTTAGTAGCTTTAAGTATATCCACTTACAATGGACCTAGCTATATTCAAAGTATGGTCTAGTTAACAAAACATTTATTTTATTTAGGCTTTCAGGAAGCATATGATTTCAAAATATAAATGGACCACTATATTGAATAAAGCTAGGTAGTGATTTTATTGTACGCCTGAAAATCAGGAAATATCATATTCACCACAGTAAACAGACACCATCATAATCTTCATCATTCCATCTCAAACAGGTATGTAGGCAAACAAACACAAAAGAGAGAATAAACACACTGTAAATGATCTCAGTTGAAAGCAGATGAGGAGCTATGTGGTGGAAATTAGAATGGAATATTTACGTTGCTCATAGACAATGAATGTAGCTTGAAAGCAACTTGAATACACTACATTAATCACAATGGTAAAGAATGGAGTATCTGTGCAATATGATGTGATAGCAACATCTCTACTTATTTCCTAACATCACCATTTAGTTAGAAATTCTTTAAGTAACCTATAGATCACACACATATATACCCATGTACACACACATATACACATATATACAAATATTAATTTTTAAGTATACTTATTTAGCAATTATTTAAAAAATGAATCAAGAAAAAAGTTTGGAAAATAAAAGTTAATTTTCAGTTCACTATGGCCTCCTAAGTGTACCTACCAACCCATATCTCATGGAAACATACATAAAATGAGATGCACAGCAATTTAGAAACCTGGGAAGAGTGACTGAAAGTGTATTTTTTTTTAAAGAAACAGAACACATAATATTAGGTGATAATTGAATGCAAGATTGTTGAAAAGTGCACACCAAGCAAAGAAAAGTGCTCAGAAAGCCAACTTTTCCTACAGGTGGTTAAGTTTTAAAGAAGGAGGCCATGTGAGGTCTGGTTGGTAATTAATAACAGGGTTGTGAAAAAGTTTTGCCAATTGTATTAATCAGGTTCTTAAGTGTGAGCCAAAAATACTACTCTGAATGAAGGAGATAAGGATTTGGATGGCTCACCAAATTACAAGAAGCCTGGAGAACCAGACTGGAGGCTGGGCTGCCAGGAGCAACAACTATATCCAAGCCACAGAAGTGGCCTTACTATGAAATTTCTGAAACCTCACTCAGGCAGAATTATAATAACTTACCATTGAGCCAGTTCTGTTCAAGGACATGAATTCTGTAGGCTTGGACATACATCTTCCTTTTCAGATCTTCAAATTGTGGCACGGATGTATTTTCATTGGCAGAGTCTAGGTCAGATAACTAGAAAAGAGAATCACTGGACTTTCAGTTTTCATAAAGGGAATCATTCTTTGCCTCAGGAAGACTCATATGATGGACAATTCTCCTAACATGGAAAAGGCTTCGGCTGCTGGATGGGGGAAAACTAATAATGAATGCCTATTCATTACTCTTTTCCACTCTTTCCTAATTTTTGGCCTCAGGATAGAGTTGGAGAGGTTAAGTTATGAATAAAGAAATTCTTTTAAAAAATTATTTATTTTAGAGAGACCATGAGTGGGAGGGACAGATGGAGAGGGAGAGAGAATCTCAAGCAGACTCTGTGCCAAGTGTAGTGCCCAACACGGGGTTCAGTCCCAGGACTCTGAGATGACAACCTGAGCCAAAAGAAGAGCAGGACGTTGAACCAATTGAGCCATCCAGGTGCCTCAGAATAAGGAATTCTAATTTAGACATTCTCACAAAAGATTACAAGAGTTTACAAGAGTTATAGAGATTGAAGTATGGAGAAGGTTCCAGATAACATGTCTGCCATGAAGAATGGGAGCTCCCCCCAGTGCCCCCCTTCCTGAACAGGCAAAATATTATCATGCACTCACAAAACGCTAATCTACCAGAAGTCCTGCCTTTTGCTCCACTGCATAACTGCTAGGGACAGGACTCCTAAATCAACTGTCCCCGCCCTGCCCACGCATGGGTTTTTTCAGTGTTTCCTAGATGCTAATCTGAAAATATGAACATTCAACATGATCCCAGGCATGTAAGGAAACCCAAAAGATGATATTCAACAAAACTAAGAAATGATCATACACACAAAAAATATAGGAGAAAAAGAAAATTTTGAAATAGTTATTAGTATACTCTAGGACTAGAGACTAAAATGACAGTCTGCAATGGAAAAGCAAATCTGACATCTTGGGAATGAAACTAAAAGTAAATACCGGGGTGGGGGGGCGGTAAGATAAGATAAAGGATACTGATGGAACTAAATTCATGAATTGGAAGACTGAGCCAAATACTTTTTTTAACTTTATTAGGTACTAATTGAAAAATGTAATTGTGTATATTTAAAGTGCACAATGTGATGATCTGATATACATATACATCATAGAATGATTACCAAGATCAAAATAAACACATCCAACACATCACACAGACAACCCTCTTTTGTTTGGTGAGAATGCTTATTTACTCTTAGCAACTTTCAAGTGTACAAAACTGTATCACTGACTATAGTCACCATGCTATACATCAGAGCCTCAGAACTTACTCTTAAAATTGGGAATTTGTACACTTTGATGTATATCACCTTATTTTCCCTGCCACTCGTGTGATTCTTATAGAATGTGGTAAAAAGGATGAAACTATATTAAACATGAAAGAAAAATAAAGATAGGATCTATTCAGGAATTTTGTACTGCTTAGGATAGATCTTAATTGCAAATAAGACAACAAAAATAATCGTGACTTTAAAAAATTAAGATTTGCTCTTCAGGGACCCATGTTCTCATTCAGTTTAGAACATTGACCTTAATACGCACATTCCAGGTGGGAGGATGGAAGAAAGGACAGCGAGAAGTGCCAAAGAACCAGTGGCATGTTTTTAAAGAAGGTGCCAAAAAGTCACCACTGGATGCTTCCACTCCCAGCCCACCAGCCAGAACCCCAGAACTTAGTTGCATGTCGTGTCTAGCTGTAAGCAAGGTTGGGAAATATAGTTTTCAGCTGGTTGGGGAAAAGAGGAGAAATTAAATATATACTAAATGTCTGCCTTATTTAAGAGGTAACTGTAGATACCTCTTATTTCTCAAAGTTCATAAGAAAATATGTACAAATGGTTTTTAAAGCCTAAATAGAGTCACTAAGAGTAACAGAAAATGTGACCCTATAAAACATCAAGGAAAAACAAAGAATGAAAAAATTAATCTAGTAAACATATGATACAGAAATGAAGAAAGATAGAAATAAGCAACCATAGCAAAGAGAACACACTGTACATCCTTGCATAAACGGCATAAACCCACTTTGATCTTGACGTTTTGCTTTTAGTAAAATACTGAATTTGGTTTAGTAATATTTTAGGTATCTAGTTCATGTTTAAGATAGATTAGTAAAACTGTATTTATATATATGCTGCAGAAACATATTTAGGTACATGAGAATTTAATGACACACGTAAAAGTGGCATTTCAAGTGGTGTAAGAACGATATTTTGTCCTTTATAAAGGAAAAGTTAGGCCTTGCCCTCATTTCCATATACAAAAAAAATTCAAATAGATTAGATATACCAATGAAAAAACTATAAACCATCAGGAGCGACTGAAATACATACTGACATGTTAACTTTTTCCAAGCCTGGAAAGCACAAAGTTAAATATGGACAAAATTTACTACATAAAAATTGGGAAAACTTCCATTATGAAAAGTTCCATTATAAAGTGTAAAAGGGGCGCTGGGTGGCTCAGTGGGTTAAACATCTGCCTTTGTCTCAGGTCATGATCTCAGGGTCCTGGGATCCAGCCCCACATCCTGTTCCCTGCTCAGCAAGGAGTCTGCTTTTCGCTCTCCTCCCTGCTCATGCTCATGCTCCCTCTCTCTCAACTAAATGAATACAATCTTAAAAAAATATATATATAAGAAAGCATAACAACTAAGGAAAAAACCAGAAAAACAAATAAAATCTATGATACTGATTTATGTATTAATAAGAAAATAGTCTTGCAAATTCTTTTGTAAAAAATGCAACTCAGTGGAATATGGTGTGAATAGGCTATTCAAAGAAGAAATATGAATGGTTATTATGAAAAAATGCTAAATTTTATCCTGATATGAGGTCAAACAAAGCCAACAACGCAGTTACCCTTCTCATTCATTTTCCACTGGAGGACTGGAAATGATAAAGATCAGTAACATCCAGAGTTGGAGAAATAGGCACTTTCACAGAATTTTGGTCTGTCTGGTACATGTCAAAGATACTAAAAGAATTAAAGATGCTTGTTAAGACAATGGCCCAGGAACATGGTGCTAAACTGTGCATGCTACTGCGCCCGTCAGTCACCAACTTGAGATTTAGTTACAGTTTCAGCGCAGTCCCGGGAATGGAATCTTCCGCCAGTAACCTCAGGAGTCACCTGATCAGCACTAATCAGCCATCCCCTAAAGGAAGGGAACTTTTTTTTTTTTTTTTTTACCCCTAGCATAACTTTCTTGTTCGCGCTCCCTTTTGTCTATAAAATTCTTTGACTTTGTATAGCTCTCCAGGGCTCTTTCTACTGCTGCTAGATGTTGCCCATGTTTGAATCCATTTTTGCTTAGAGGAACTCAGAATTTTTAATATGCCTCAGTTTCTCTCTGAACAGTTGTGTTGTCAGAGGAGGGAATCCAAGGAGACCTCCCTCGCCTCCAGGAGCAAAGAGCAACCAGGTCAGGATACCTGCCGAGGCCCTTGGGTTCGTTCGCTGCCGTCCAGTTGTCTCTGGAGGTGGCGGGCAAGTCTCTGTCAGATCCCAGCTTTGCAGTCTTTGTGTTATGGGCTTCCAGATTTTATTCGACATTTTTTTTTTTTTTTGCTTGGACTGAATCCGGTGTACCCAGCCAGAGGCGCTCTGAGTTGGATTTAAGAAGCCGAACAGGGTCCGGGGTTCAACTGGGTCCGACTTGGAAACCGGTGTGGGTTTGGCTTCTACTGAGTCTGACTCGGCAGCCGGACAGAGTTCGGGGTCGGACGCCGTCCACAGTCTGGGTCTTAACGGAGGCTGGTGTGAGACGAGACCTCAGTTGGAAAAAAAAAAAAAAATTGTTTTAACGCTGAACAAACAGGTTATCCTTACCAAGATTATCTTGAATTACAGTGGCTACCGAGGAGAATTTTAATGTATATAAATGCTTCCATTTATGAGGTGCCCTAAAAAAAAAAAAAAAAAAAAAGTTCCCAGCCAAGCACTCGCTACAAAGTGGAGGGGAAATTATTTTCCTCTATAGTTTCTGGTGACCAGGATGAAAGCCACTTGCTCTGGAAAATGAAGACAAGATTCTGGAAAAACCCAGAAGCTGGCCATGGGTAAGATTCTTCACTGACATTATTTCCTCCAGATCTCTTACCTGCAGTGCTTGGTTAAGAGAGGAAGATAAAATTTCATGTTTTCCCCTCCTTTCCAAATTCAGATTGGCAGGCAAAAAGAAAAAAACAAATTGTAAGAATTAGTTCTTTGAATTGTGACTCCTGAATTTAATTTCAAGTAACCTGTTGGTTTGTCCCTCTCATTTTATGTCCTGTGAATTTAGTTTGGCAATTGTTAGGTTGGGGGCTTCCCAAAATATGGTTGGATGGAAATGTGGGTTGCACTCCATCTGAGACTAGAGTCCCACTCATTGTTCCCGACCCTCAGAGGAATTGTCTTTCTTTGGCTTATCTTTAGGATTGTCTCTGTACCCAGTGTCCTTGGCACCCTCTTGTACCTCTTACGTCCAAGGGTGTTCCATACCACCAGGAATATTTACTGCCTGCATGGCAGAAAACTTGACAAGATATTCAAAAAGATTTGTTTATTTTTAAGTGGCTTTATGGTCAGAAGTTGGTCAAGTTGGAAGCCAATACTCAGAGGCTGACAGAACTTTTTTTTTTTTTTTTTTAATGATTTCTCCCTTTAGCTAAATGAAACTATGTATCCAGAGGGAAAGGGAAAACATTCAGAGCTTTTGTGGAAAGGTTTGCTGAAACATTCCAAAGACAAACAGCTCTCAATCTAGAACACAGAAATCTTTTGATTTCCATCTTAGTTGAAGGTCTTCTCCCGATAAAAAAACAAATGGAGGATAAGGTAGTTTAATGGGTGGTTCAACATCTTGATACCATTCATGTGGTAACCCAGTTTTTTGAAGAATTGGAAACAACTGTACTTGTCTTGCAGATTGAGTGTTCATAAGAACAGAAAATGCAGCTCTAGGGGCGTCTGGGTGGCTCAGTGGGTTAAGCGTCTGCCTTAGGCTCAGGTAATGATCTCAGAGTCCTGGAATTGAGCCCCACTTCAGGCTTTCTGCTCACCCCGGAGCCTGTTTCCCTCTCTCTCTCTCTGCCTACCTCACTGCCTACTTGTGATCTCTTCCTCTTTGTCAAATAAATAAATAAAATCTTAAAAAAAAAATGCAGCTCTAGGAAAAAGCCCCACTCATCCCCTTTGCTGATGGCCAAAACCCTATTCAAAATAAGGGATTTAAAACACTTTTTTATTTTCACACTTAAAGTTAATATCCTGCTTAGAAGAAAGTAAATCAAAACTGTTAGATTAAAAAACATTTTGAAGAGAAAATAATTCAAGGTGATGAACAGGGAAGAGAAAGTCATGTTAAGAAAAGGAATAGAAGAGGGTCAATTTGGAGATAATTAAGAAATTGTTGGGTTGATTTTCAAAAGGCAAGGGACTAGCCAAAAAATTTAAAAAAGAGAGAGAAAGAAAAAAAAGAATATCTGAGAAAAGTTTTTTGTTTTTTTTAAGGTGCTAATCTTTCTAATTTACATTAGTCAATTCATTCAACAATCTCCTTGATCTTAGAAAGTTCAATGCTGATTATTTTTCTGGCAAACTTATTCCCACTCTCAAAAGCCTTTATCAATAATAAGTTGTAATATACATTATCCTGTTTTGAAAACCAGTTTGTTCCCACAAGATTGGCATTTTAGGGAACAATTTGAACATATGTGAATTTTGCATTTGCTTATGCATCATTTTATCACAAGAAATATTAGATGGTTCCAAAAATTGGCCAAGTAAAGTGATTCAGGTAGGAATACACAAAACACACACACACATCCCTCAAACATCTTCCAGCTGCCTCAGTTCACTGCTTTTGGTATTACAATATTTCTTGTGATTTCTGTTAATCCTCCTTTCACCTCTTCACAATAACTCACAAGCTAAAACCTGTTACTCACTTATACAAGTCAACTTCAGGTCTTTTTTCAGGTAAAACACCTTGTGTATTTTAGTACTTATGTATTTCTTAACTATTTAACTTGTATAAAACTGTTCTGGCCATATTCATTAGGTTCCCATTTTTTTCCTAATGTTTCACTGATGATACTTTCACTGTGTGCCTGAGTTTCTCATTTTTGTTGGTGTTGTTGTTGTTGTCGCTGTGCTTATTGCATAAGCCTAATGGTTTTTATTGCACAATTTTGCAGAATGCACTGTTATTTAGGAACACATATGTCTCATTATCTCAGAACTGACTATATGGGGGTATCATACTAATTAGAATTCTAATAGCTCCTCCTTTTGCTCTGTAGTCATTTTACCTACAGATTAAAGTTGTGAGTGAGACTTTTTTCAGTAAATAAATTTAAGAATTTGGCATTTTATTACTATTGAGTTTAGCTACTATCGTCCTGTTGGATATTATCCAGTTGTTTCTAATTCCAGATTCTTTGTGCTTCTTCATTGTTTCAGCTGAGTGTTCATTTGCCATTTGGAAACAAGTTATATTTTGAATGTATACATTATGAGGATTTGTAGAATTTATTTGTAGGACTTTAGAGAGATATGGTGTTGCCACATAGTTTCTAATAAAAATGACTGGAAAACTACCTCTCTAGTTCTCATGTGAATAAAACCCAACAGTTGTCGGAGCAAGCAAATGCCAATTTTGAGATTCAAAAGTTCACTAATTCAGTAGACTCTGCATTAGGATTTAGTCTAAGTATTCATCACCACCCATATGATGGGTTATTCTGATGTAATAAAAGCTGCTGAATAACTTTAGCTACTTTTTTTTTCTCTCTTAAATAGACCTTGTGACATAGATAATTTTTTAAAAGGGTATTTCTACTGATATTTTCAATAATTTTGTTAAAAATCATATTGGGATCTATCAGACTGTATGAGTTCAGATATATGGAAAATGATAATAACTTATTATTTCCTAGTACTGTCCCAAGCATTGGTAAATACCATTTTAGGCGGGCAACAAAATCCTCTCTACTTACATATGAGAAGCAGTAGGTACTTGAAAGTAATTTGCCTCAATTTACATTAACTGGTGATGAAGCCTGGGATTTGACCTTCTATTCAGACCCTTGAATCTGTGTTTATTCACAGTATGCCTTGATTTGGAAGAGCTGAACATGTTATTTCCTGGATTAAGAAAGCCAGTTTGCTTTGTAATATTAACCTATGATAGTGGTCACTTGATCTAGCTTCTAGACCTCTGACCAACAGATTTCGGCTACTAGGTCATTTCTCCCAAAACTTTAAGTGTCCACCTACCATTACCCTTTTGTTTCACTGCTGGGGACAGAGCCAAACTTAAATTACTCTACCCACAAGAACTGCTTCTTGGGTGTATCTGTACTCACCTAAATATATTTCTCTCCACTAGGGAATAATAAATACCTGAATTTGTCATTTAACTGTAGAAAATCACTTTAACATTTTCTTCTCTAAATTTTACAACCCGAATGCCTTTAATTGCCCTCGTGAATGTTCTCTGCTTTTTCTTTTTTATTTATTCTTACTTTCATTGTTCATTCTGTACCATCTCATGTTCACCTTAAACAGATATTTTATTTAAAATATTGATCTAGAATCTTTTCATTTTCCAAATTGCAATGTATTGAATATTAAGTTATATGGGCCATAACTAGTATTTGCCAATTTTTCTCACCTAGAGAATTTAACTGTAGTTGAATTAGATATTTCATTATAGGAAACAATATCTATAGTGAAGAGAACATTGAAGTTTGTAGGAATAAAGAGATTGAAGTGTTTGATTTTGAAGCAACAACATGTTTGTTACTTGCGCCATTATTTTTGTGAGGGCTTGAATGAGTTCCTTATTTCTTTTGATGTCAGTTGCTTCTTTATAAAATTAAGAGTTGAGTTAATTGTTCTGTACTGTTCCTTTTAGTTTTAACATTGGTTGTTGACATAGAAGTGACTTCCCATGCCATCTTACTCAGTTGTAGTGTGGTATAATTTCATCAACAGACAAGACATTTTGTTACTAATTCAGTGCTGAGTCATTATTGTTTTCCTGTCTTTGTCTAAGAACCCTTGAGCATTAAGAACTTTTTAATTTGGTTTTGTCCCAAGGACTTTTTTTTTTAAAAGATTTTATTTATTTATTTGACAGACAGGGATCACAAGTAGGCAGAGAGACCGGCAGAGAGAGAGGAAGGGAAGCAGGCTCCCTGATGAGCAGAAAGCCCAATGCAGGGCTCGATCCCAGGTCCCTGGAATCATGACCTGAGCCGAAGGCAGAGTCTTTAACCCACTGAGCCACCCAGGCGCCCCACCCAGGGACTTATTTTACTTAAAATTCACTTGGTCTTTGGTTCATTTCTAATTGACTAAGATCCCCCTCCCCATATTATTTTAGAAAGCTGTCTCTTTGTGGAGTTAAATGGTTACCCCCCCGCCGTGTTTCATTTGAAACAACAATTAGGATTAGGTTTTTGTTTTGTTTTGTTTTTAATTTATTAGAGAGAGAGAGAGAGGGAGAGCACAAAGGGAGAGGGAGAAGCAGACTCCCCACTGAGCAGAGAGCCTGATCCCATGACCCCAGACCCCAAGATCATGACCTGAACGGAAGGCAGACTGCTTAACCTACTGAGTCATCCAGGAGCCCAGACACACTGATTAGAATTAAAAAGTATGTCAGTTCTTCAACTGACCTCTGTGGACTGGAAAAGAAAAAGAGTAAGTGACTCTTCTAGGATGATCTATCCTTTGGCAGATATAAAACATGTAGTAGATTAGATTTACTGTCTAGTTTCACCAGCTCTCCAAAGCTGTGAAATCAGAGGCCAGAAACAAGATTTTCCATAGTCCTTTCAACAGCTCCCCCAAATTTTACTTAATGCCATAGTCTCAACATTCATAAAATGAGACTTTTAGTTTTTATCTTATACAATTAAATTTATAGCTAAAACAATTAAGGGCATTGGGAGGTATATTATAATAAAAGTATTTGATATTTAGAAAGATGAAAATAAACCTTAAATAAATGCATTGTATTACATTTTATGATCACATTTAAGGGAAAATGTTACACCCATTAAAAACAACAGGATGCCATATATAATGGAAAGAGTAAAACAGTAAACTATTAGAGGTACCAGAAAAATTACAAAATTTATAAATTAATAAAGTTATATAAAAAGATATCAACACATGATTTTTTAGAATGAAAGAGCCCTTTGAGTTTCTAGCTCAGTGAATGGAAATATACCAACATTAAAGAACATATTTGTGAAATTTCAGAATAGTAGGGACGAAGGGAAGATCTAAAAGCTTCCAAAGAAGGAGGAAAAAACAAGTCACATACAAAATGACCAATTATAGCTGGGCCAGCAAATCCCAAAATGTGAAGAGTAACAATTCCATGTTCCACTTCCTAGAAATATGGTGGAGAGGCGTTATTGAAATAGGAACCTTCTCTCTTATGTTGGTTCAGTATCCAAGACAAGCCTTGGTCATCAGAGAGTATGGAAAGCATGGTGAAATGAGCCAAAGAGAGAGTAATACCTACTAAACATAGGCTGACCAGGGAACACAGAGGTGCAAGACACAGACACTAAATAGACTGAAGCAAATCTTTGAAGCAGGTTTTAGCTAATACTGAAAAGGCAAAGTGGAGGTGGCATTTAGACTAAGCCTCAATGAAATAAAGCCTTGGCTCTCATTCTCAGTATATTTCTATGTGTGTGTGTGTGTGTGTGTGTGTGTGTGTGTGTGTTTCGGGAAGGGGATGGGCAGTGATGTTCCGTTAGATGAAAGAGCCTATTGAAGGAATGAATATCCAGAAGGGTTAGTCCCTTGGAGAAAGATGTAAATCTCCAGAGTGGCTTAGAAAGGAAAAATAGGGTGTTCCTGGCACGTGGAACTTTCAGGGCTAAAACGGAGAAAGTCTGGCATCCAGCAAAACTGGATGACTTGATCATGCAAAGTGAAGTTCCAGAGAGCCTGAGAACGAACAGATAAATCCATGGATGGCTGGGGCACCTGGGTGGCTCAGTGGGTTAAGCCTCTGCTTTTGGCTCAGGTCATGATCTCAGGGTCCTGGGATTGAGCCCCGCATTGGGCGCTCTGCTCAGCAGGAAACTGCTTCGCTCTCTCTCTCTCTGCCTGCCTCTCTGCCTACTTGTGATCTTTGTCTGTCAAATAAATAAATAAATAAATAAATAAAATCTTTAAAAAAAATCCATGGGTGGCACTGGGATGTAGGAAGAATAACAGAAGGAGAAGGAAAGTGGAGTGGTCAGAGTTTAAGAGTAGAGTTCAGGCTAAGCCAACCTTTGAGGGAGTCCTTCAACCAAAAAGATGAAATGCTAAGCTTAGGGCTGGCATGTGGTATATGACCAAGACATTGTAAATAGCTCATATCTGCCCATCTCAAGGTTTGAGAAGGTCTCTGTTAAAAAAAATAAAATACACCAAATTCTAAATCTACCTTTTCTCAGAATTCATTGGTAATGCACATGAGTTTAATAAAAACAAAAAAAGAGCTTTTTCTAGATATTAGAGTTCATGAAGTTTTGTTTTGATTCTCATTCTTTGGACCTACATACCATAGAGATGCATCCCTCTCATTAGAAACCAGACACCCCCATGAGAGCTTCACAGTGACACCTGTGCTCTGCCTCCCTCTGGTGCTCTCCTTAGGCCCATGCTTCATTACCTTTTGAAATTCCCAAGGACACCGTTCATTTTCATAAACATAAGATGTGATAGAATTTAACAATGGCCCACGACATTGGCTGCTGTCAGGAAAAATGCCTAATTGGTCTGTCTGCTAAAAGTACGCTCAGAATGCAGCCCTAGACTGAAATCTCAAAGGCTGGTTTTGAAAGATCTGCTGAACCAGGGGGTTTGGCAATGTATATTTTAAGAAGAGAACATTAAAGTAGAAATTGAAGAATAATTTGAGATTGGATATCCGTGTTTCCCTTTTCTTTCTCATGTAGAAAAAGTATCAGCTGTTTCTGAGTATGACTGCCCCTTTTCCATTGTCAACACCGTGAGACCTGATGGCATCATTTCCCATCATCTAATTTACCCCAGCAGTTCTGCATTTTTGAAATACTGAGTAATTATTCTCTGTACTGGCTCTTCATTTTGTGTGCCATATGGGATTAACTGGAAATAATATTTAAAATTTTAGGTATTTGGAAAAGTAACAAAGAAGATGAAATATGACAGAAAAGCAGGTTAATGCTTTTGAGTGCAAAAAATGATAGAAAAATTCAAACACTCAATGGGAAGATAAAAGTTGTAGAAAAGTAATGCTGTAGGGTATTACATAAATGAGAAATAATAGATTAGATATTGAAATAAAACATTTTTTATAAAGGGCAACTGCAAGTTAGAAAATATTTCATATTTCCCACTGTGGTTGAGCCTGTTGTTTTCAAAGTCACTGATGAGACTTAAAACAGACTATCACTTTTTAAAATAGATTCAAATCTGTATAACCTTGGAGCTCTTAATCCATTTGCATTTTACCATCTGCTTTGCATGCTTCTTAACTTAATATGCATATCAGAATTGATTCAACTTACAAGCTCCTTCAGGAAGACATGTGCTACTATTGTATTGCCGAAATGATGATATTCAACAGTCTGTACAACATAAATCTGAAAGGACAGCATGGAGAGAATACCAGACAAAGAGTTAGGAGACTTCAGTCCAACCATATAATAATTATTAACTCACTTTGTGACCTTGAACAACAAATCTAAACTCTTCAGGCTTTAATTTTCACACGTAAAATGGACTGTGCAACCTCTAAGATTCTTTCCAAGTCCAAAATTCTCATGAATACATCGTCTTCTTCCTGGGGGGTAGGTTTGATCATTTCAATTAATAAACAGACATCATCTGCTGCCTCTACTCCCCTCTTTTGATAATCCTGTTTAGGAAGGACCTCTTAAGAGCTTCGAATGAAAAAAAAAATCATAGTCCTGTAACAAATACAACTAATAAATACTACAGTCTGGATGTTAAAGTCTCCATACTAATGAAATGCATGATAAATTAAAAGCTGAAATGAATTTAAATATATCAATAATCACAATAATTGTAAATGTAAGAAACTTTCTTGATGACAATTGGTTACTGAGAAAGGGAGAAAAAGACTTGCTATAAAAGAAAAACCTAAATCAATCTATAAGGTAATTTCAAGAGACATCCCTATGATGTAAAGTAATAGAAAGGTTGAAAAGTGAGAAATGGAAAATATGTATTTTCAAAAATCTAATCAAAAGAAAGTTGATGTAGCAATGTTATGAAAATGAATAGACTTCAAAGACAAATGTATTGTTAGAGGAGGATTATCTTAACCATAATAGGAACCATAAAGATAAAACAATTCTGCACCCCGAATACATCTACCAACATAGTCTCAAACATGATAGATAAATGTTGACAGGATTACCAAAGGAAAATTGGCAAAACAGAATTTTGATGGGACATTTTTATACACTGATAGATCAAACAAACAATAAACAACTTAAACTGATAGGCATGTATAGAACTCTGCAAGCCAATACTGAGAAAATACTTAGACTTTTCCAAAGCAACAAAGCCGACTAACACACACACACACACACACACACACACACACACACACACACACATGTATATGTATATATATAAAATCTCTGCTTCTGCGTCTATGACGACACCATTTGCATTATACTATTAAATGTCATAAATGTGCAGATCAAAAACAAGCACTACAAAACTCCTTAGACATAGGAGTCCTTCATTGTGGTAGCCAAAGAGAGCAAAAAAGATGTGATTTTCAATGAAAAGTTTTATGTGATTTGATAAATGTATGTATTTGGGTAATTACCACTGAAATCAATATATAAAACATTTCCATTATTGCAGCTTAGGTCCCAGGTAGTCATAACTATGCTTTCTGTCATTTTATATAAGATTTGTCTTTTCTAGAGTTTCATAGAAATGGAAACATATAGAGTATGCTTTTATGTGTCTTCTTTTTTTCAGTGTGTTGTTTTTCGATTCAGCCACACTGTTCTTGATAGACTTTCTGGTTGCTCCCAGTTTTTGACTGAAGAGAAAAGTTGCTGTGAACATTCCTGTACAAGTGTTTTTGTGCATACATGTTTTCAGTTTTCCCAGGTGAATATGTTAGTTGAATAGCTGAATCATATGGTACCTGTATGTTTAAATTAAAAAAAAAAATGTCTCCCAAAGGTTTTATCCTTTCATGTCCACCCCCCCAGCCATGCATGAGTAGCAATTGCTGTATTACCTGGACAGGTCTTTTCAATTTCAGACATTTGAGTGTGAGTGTACCGTGTTACCTTATTGCAGTTCAAAGTCATATTTCTTTCATCACTAGTGATGTTGAACATCTTTTCATACATTTATCAGTTATTTGTATACCCTTGTTTAATGAAGTGTCTGTTCAGATCATTTGCCCATTTTTAAATTGGATCTCCTCACGTTACTGAGTTGTAAATATTCTTTATATATTTTTCATACAAGTACATTATCATATGTGTGTATTGCAAATATCTTCTCCCAGATTGTGTCTTTCTATTTAACATTGTTTTTGCAAAAATAGTAATTTTTAATTCTGATGAAGTTCAACTCTTCTATGATTCACATTTTTTTCTGTGTGTGTGACTTAGGAACTCATTTCCTAGTCCAAGATCACACATCCTTCTCTTACATTTTCTTTGAGAATTTTATAATTTCAGCTTTTACATGTAAGTCTAAGACCCATTTTGAATGATTTTAAAATGCAGATAAGAGGTGATATTTAGTTTTTTCGCATATGGTTACTCAGTTTTTCTTATACCACTACTGAAGAGGCTATATTGTGTTCTTGATTCTTCATGTTTCTTTAAGTCTTAGGTTGCTGTCTTTGCATGTAAACAAGTGGCTACCTTCTTCAGTCTTCATGTTCCCCAGATAAGATCCATTTGTGGATTGTTTATCACTATTTTTGCATTTCAAGGGTAAATCCTATATGTGATACTTCTTATATGTTATTAGATTTTATTTACTATAAATTGTTAATGGTTTGGGGGGCACCTGGGTGGCTCAGTGGGTTAAGCCTCTGCCTTCGGCTCAGGTCATGATATCAGGGTCCTGGTTGGGTCCCTGCATTGGGCTCTCTGCTCAGCATGGAGCCTGCTTCCCCCTCTTTCTTGCCTGCTGCTCTGCCTACTTGTGATCACTCTCTCTTTGTCAAATAAATAAATAGAACCTTTAAAAAAATTGTTAAGGGTTTTTGTATTTATGTGCATAAGGATATGGGCTGCAGCTCCTGTTTTTGTAAAGTCTGCATCTGATTTTGGTATTACAGTGATGCTAGCTTTATAAAGTGATTTGATAAGTTTTTCCCTCTGTTTTCTGAACGAGTATGTATATGGTTATTATCTTTTCATAAATGTTTGACATAATTCATTGAAATCATGTCCTACAGTTTTTGTGAAATTATAGAAAAATCAATGTTTTAATGAATATTGCAAAAATTCAATTTTCTATATCATCTTGTGTTAGTTTTGGTTTATTGTGATTTTCAAGGAATTTATGTTTTTCTTGAAGGTAGCACATATTGTTATCAAGTTGTGAAAATTATCCTTTATTGTATTTTTAATGTCCGTTGGATCTTTAGTGATATACTGTGTCATTTCTGGTAAGTTGTGTCTTTTCTCTCTCTTTTTTTATTTGATAAAGCTAAGTAGTTAGAATTTTGTCGGCCTTCTCGAAGAAACAACTTTTGCTTTAACTGATTTTTCTTCTTGTTTTCTGTTGTATTGCTTTTCAATTGCATGTGCATTATTTTCTTCATTATACTAATTTGTTTTTAATTAGCTCTTCTTTTTCTAGTTTCTTAAATGAAAAGCTTACCTTATTTATTTTTAGACCTTTCTTCTTTTCTAATGAAAGTATGTGAAGCTATAATTATCTCTTTAAGCACTGTTTTAGCCAAATCTTACAAACTTTGATATTTTGATGATTTCATTTTCATCAGTTCAAGGTATTTTCTAATTCTTTTGATGATTCTTTCTTTGACATTTTTTTTTAGAAGTACATTGTTTCATGTCCACATATTTGGGAATTTCCCAGATAGCTTTGTTAATTTCTGTGCTAATTCTCTTGTTGTCAGAGAACATACTGTGTATTTGAATCTTTTAAAATTTATTGACTTGTTTTATAGTCCAACATATGGTTTATCTTGGTGGCATGTGGCATGGCCAATTGAAAATAATGTATGTGCTGCTGTTCTTTGGTAAAGTGTTCTGTAAATAAATGTCAGGTCAAGTTGTTAGAATGTGTTGTTCAGTTTTTTGTATGTTCACTGATACTCTGTCCAATGTTTTATCATTACTAAGAATGTTAAAATCTCTAATTATAATAATATATTTACCTCTTTCTCTTTTCAGTTCTGCCAGTTTTTTGCTTCATAGAATTTTGAAATTCATGTTTGAAATTTATGTTTAAGCACATAAAATATAAAATTATTTTATGTTCATTAGGAATTAACCCATTTATCATTATGAAACATTATGAAATATTCTTCTTTAATTCCTGTTAATATTCTTTGATTATTTTCTTCTACCTAACTATAGTTATGATAGCTTTTGTAAACTAAGTATTGTATAGTCCATCTTTATGCATCATTTTACCTTTATCCTGTTGATATCTTTACACCTAGAAAAAATGTAGACAGAATGTGATTCATTGTTGCTTTTTTTGGTTCAGTCCTGATAATCTCTGATTTTTAATTAGAGTGCTTAGACCATTTATACTTAAGTAACTTTTAACATAATTGGGCTTAAATTTGCCATCATGCTATCTGATTTTTGTTTATTTTTATCTTTTTGGATTAATGAAATTTTGTTTAATTTGTTAATATTTGTTTATCTTCACTATTGGTTTATTAGCTGTACATCTTTATGTATCTTTTTGTGGCTACTATAGATTTTATACTATCTATATCTTTAAATTAATATATGACTTAAAAACCTTGAAATATTTTCCTATACTGTTTCCCTTCTAGTCCTTTGTACTTTTATTATGGTACATTTTACATGTGTATAGGTATAGGAATATGTTAAACCCCACAACATATTGTTGTTTAAAAATAGCCAATTGTTTTTAAGATTTTTTAAAAAAATTCAATAAACATGGTTTTTATGTTTACCTGAATATTTACCATTTGTTGGTGGGTTTTTTTTTCTCTTTTTTTGTCACTTAGTTTTTCATCTGGTATCATTTCATTGTATCTGAAAAATTTTCATCAGCATTTCTTTCAGTGAACACTTGCTGGCAAAACATTCTTTCAGATTTGTTTGCTTGAAAAGTCTTCATTGCTTAATTTTTGTAATATATTTTCACTGTGTTCTAATTTGACAGGTTTTTTTTTCCCCTTTCATTTCATCAGCTCTGGATCACTGAGTTTGATGTGTCTGTGGTAATCTTTTTTTTTTTCTGTTCTTTTTTTCTGTGCCTTTTCTCTTTATTGCCAGTTTTCAGTAATTTGATTATAATGTGTGTGTGGTTTTCTTTGTGTTCATTTGGTGTTTATGGATCTTGAATCTGTGGCTTTACTATTTTCACTTAATTTGGGAAACTTTTGGATAATTTTGGAATTTTAATTTCTTTAAATATTTTTCCATCTTCCTCTTTTTTCCCTTTTTCTGGTACTCCAATCACATTGTGATTATGTGTCTTGCAATTAAGCACATGTCACTGAGACTTTTTTTTTTTTTTTTGTCTCTTTTTCCTTCTGTTACTGTATTATTTTGGGTAGTTTCTGTTATGTCTTCAGGTTCACTGATCTTTTCTTTCTGAGTGTCTAATTTGGTATTACTTCTTCCTAGTGATCGTTTTATTTCAGATATTTCATCTCTAGAAGTTACATTTGATACTTTTCTTATATTTTCTATTTCTCATTATGTTTTTCTTTAAATCTTTGAGTATAATGAAGACATTAATAGTACTGATTTTAGCATCCTTTTCTGCTAATTATGTTGTCATTGTCATTTCTATGTCTGCTTCTTTTAGTTTATTCTTCTCTTGGTTATAGGTTACATTTTTCTGCTTTTTCGCATGTCTAGTGATTTTGATTTGCTGTTGGGCATTATGATTTTTCTTTTTCTTTTTCTTTTTTTTTTTTTTTTGAGTACTGGACTTGTTAAATACATATGAAAAATGTCCTAACAGGCAATAAAGTTACTTACAGGTTATTTTGATGCTTTTGTGATTTGTTTTCAAGCTTTTGGGGTTAGGACAGGTATAGAGTAGCCTCCATTCTAGCTTTATTATTGAAGCATGATTCTTTTGGGACATTTACTGGATGCCCTGTATATTAACAACAAGGTGTTTCTATTTTGATTACTGGGAAAACAGATTATTTCTTGCCCTGAGTGAGCACTAGAAATTACCTGACTACAGATTACCAATAAGTTTTCATTCCCTGAAAGTTGTTCTTTGCCTGGTTCACTGCACATATGTGCAGATTCATATTCAGCTAAAGATTCAAGAGGACTGCAGTGCATATCTGGACCTCTTTCTCTTCATAGCTTTCTCCTCTCTGATGTTCTACAATCCTACCCCCATCCCGCATTTGAGTTTTCTTAGCCTCATTGAACTTCAATCTCTGTCTCCTGTGCTAAGAAAGATGGCAGTCTCTGTTTGAATTTCCCTTCTCTGTTGTACAGTCCTAAAATTGTGTATAGGCAAAAAGCCAAAGACTCTTATTTTCAGTGACCATAGGTCTGTGCTATCTGTTTTCTAGTGACTAAAAGAATAATTTCATATATTCTGTCTACTGTTTTAATGGTTTACAGTAGAAGAATTATTCTGGCGTTATTGCTCCCTCATGGGCAAACAAGGTTTGAATTTCTTTTTAAAGTAGATTTAGATATGTTTTTCTGCTGTGTAAAAATTCTGTTTATTCCAAAATGTCAGCCACAGAAGATTTACTATGCATGGAAATAATGTTATCTTATAAAAAAATCATTTCCAAAACTATAAGAAATCCAAAGGTCAGATTCTGAATATAAATGTACTTGAAAAATTTCCCCCTTTTCCCTGCCTGCTCTATTTTGATTGCCTATACATGATCTATGACTTCTTAGTCTATTAATGGTCCAGGTCAGGTACTGTGTGGACACAATGAGTGTAAAAGTATTTTAAAAGATTACAGTATTGTTTTCCTTGAATAGGTTATAATCTAATGAAAAATCAAGAACACAAACATAATCATTAAGTATAAAACATGAAGTACTAGAATTTTTCAGTGTAAAGAGAGGGCACAGCTGTCTGCTATGGAGATAATTTCAGTGGCCTGGTCTTAACATTGGACAGTTCCAATAGCAGTCCTCTATGTGAGTCAGTCACTTTACATTTCCATGCTACAACCAAGTTATGGTTTACTCAGAAGTGCCTCAGAGCAAGCAAGGCCTTAGGCAAAGTTCACACCCTAAATAGATTGCATTCTTCATCTAAGAATAAGCTTTTCTCTTTTTGCATAATCTTCTCATATTCATTTCTACTCACGGACATTTATATGCGAGGTATAATTATGTGTAATTTATATTTTCAATTTATATTGCTTATACTTTGCATATCCTTTTGTCTACTAAATTCTGATAACAGACATAGAGTTCCATGAGTGACCTTGTGGTGACCAGAGCTTCACCAGGTCCTCACTGGTTAATTTTCCTTGTGGTTTGATTTCTCTGAATATCAGTCAAATAAAATTGCAACATCCTTGCATTGAGGTAATGCCATATACATCTTACATTTTACATTTTAGTAGTTCTTATTTGTTTTCAGTGAATATCTGAGACCATCTACTTCAGTGGAGTCTACAAATGCATTGTCAAATGGTACAATTCTCAGTAGAATGGCTGAAGATATGTTTACACACATTAATGGAGAGGGAACATGTTTACCAGCTATGACTAAGTGGTTCCACTTCTTGGGTTAGCTTGGGAGGGATGTTTACTATGATTTAGTTCAAGGTGAGTGGTTTTGGATGCAACTACACATATAAAACCTTCATAGTGATACCATTTACTTTCTGTAGAGCTGCTTACCAGAATGAGTTTTAAAATCCAGTAAGAAAGATGATGCCAATTTCCATAATTTGAAGCTCCTTTAGCAAAAAAAATATCTGTCAGAGGTTTTTGCCTTAGTTCAGGCTTCAAAACTGACTGAGAACTGAAGAGTTAGTAAAGAAACTAAAATTGCTAATAAGAAAAAGAGAACTAAATTTATGTGGATTTCAAGGCACATGATGAAAGAGTTGGATAAAAGAGGTAAATAGAATACCTCTATGAAATTAATTTCCTGATTGAGGAAAGGGAACCACAGTGATCCCCGCTCTGGCTACATCTTGATTAACTCTGTTATGTTCTATAATTTTATTTTCAGTTGCCATGAGGAGGGAAGAAAGTGAATGCTATTATCTGCAAACTTCAGAGAAGAACTGATTTTATTTCTGACCCTCTGTCAGCAAGCTGGGTGACTAAGGTAAGTCACCATGACTCTGGGACTCAAGCTTCCTATGAGAGGGTTAAACTAAATGAGCTCTAAGTTTTCTTCCAACTTATTTCATGACTTTGTAAATTTTAAATTAGGGGGATAAAGCTCAGAAACTTAGAAATAACCATGACTGGTCAAGATTAATGTTGCATCTAGCCCCCAAATCTGTGCAAACAAGGGCCCTAGGGGATGAACCATGAGTGGTTGTAATTTTTCATCCTGACATCAACCTTAGAGGTAGAGCATGCGTCAGCTCTTCATAATCTCCATTGATGACATTGTGGTGTATAAATTCAGCCAATTCCCTTCAAAACTTCCTTACATTTGCTGTCAGTACCTACCTCTTGGGGATTAAGAGTTTCATAAGATTATTGTCCTCTGTATAAAGAAGTACTTCCTTTTTTTTTTTTTTTTTTGTCCTAAATTTACCTTGCTGTTTTGAGAAGCATCTCTTTTAAAGGAGACTTGACCCTAATCTTTCAGATTTTGAAAGTCAAATGTATGCATATTGTAGTAATATCAGTCATTTTGTATTTTAAGGATTTTAATGTGATTAGCATCCTGTGGTTTTGCCTTTCCAGGTTGAAGAGTTTTACTCTTTCAGTGTTGGCTGTCTTCCCTAGCTCTATTCCTAGTCTGAATTCTTACGATTGCTTTAGTTTTCTTTTTCTGAAAATCTACCAGGTCCATTTTGCATTTCTGGAAGTGCAACAACAAAGGGATGTATAGGGTTATAGAGGAAGAAGCAGATGGGAAAGTTGTGTTTTTTCTTATATTCTTGCAAATGGTTCATGCCTTTCTGGACTTTTGGGTTACAGAAACATCATATATCTGGGTTTTCAAGAAGGCATTCGCTGCTCACCAAATTGAAATTAGTTTTTTTTTTAAGTGTATATTTATTCTTTTTTCCCCCTGTTTCCCTCCTTCCTTCACTCTTCTCTCCTTTCTTCTCTCCTTTTTTATTCTCCTTCTGTTCTCCCTTATTGTTGTTTAAACAAGACAGTCATTTGGGTTCTGAGGTTTTAGAATGGGGAGCTCTATCTTCTAGTGCTTATTTCCTAAATTTTAGTTTAAGACAGTAAACATTAAGGAATATTATTACGTACTACCAATGTATGTCCACTTCCTTTAAATTATTGAAAATATAATGAGCCTAATTTAAATATATAGCATCAAAATACATAATCATAATATAAGGAAAAGATTTCCTGCAAGGCAATGGGGAATGCTGAAGAGGTTCCTGAGGAAGAAGAAACTAAGGGCCTCAGAGATTTAAACTAACAAGAATTAAAAACACCTAAGCTTGAGTTATTTTATTATGCATTTGAAATGTATCACTTTGTTGCTCTCTCTTTATTAAGGTTTAGTTCTGTTTCAAATGCAATCCCTCTAAATTTATGTTTCCTTCTTTTCCATAATTCCATCTTACCTGAAATCAGCATCCATTTGACTCACTCTTGTACATGTGCTTAGCCTGATGGTCAGTAGGGATACAGAAACAGCAGAAGAGGCCAGCATGCTAAAGTTTACTGAGCATCTGTTATATGTCAGGCACTTAAATAGGCACTTTTATTGTTTCATGAAATCCTCATAATATCCCTGAGGGAGAATTGTTATATTCTTCCTTTTACACGTGAGTCATCTGAGGCTCATTCATTTTCTCTAGGACCTCCAGGTAGAAAGCAGCAGATTTGGAATTTGAACTCAAGTTCTGCCTTGCCAATAAGCAGCTTTAAGCACCTCCATTAACTATGGCATTGTGAGATTGTTAGAATCAAGATTTTTCATTTTTTAGTTAGCTTTTGTTTGAATGTTACAATATACAACTATTGTCCTCATAAGGTATTTTTTTATTCTTATTTTTTAGGAGACTAAAATTTACTGTAGAATTTTGTAGATCAAGCAGAATGGCTTAAACTAAGTCTTTTTATAAAATGAGTCCTTAAGAATATTGAAAACATACCATATACCCATCTGCTATTCTTCCTGTAAATAGTGTCCATTGCCCTCAAGTAGTCAAGAATCAAGGGGTGTGTGTGTGTGTGTGTGTGTGTGTGTGTGTGTGTGTGTGGTTTCTTCCTATCTTAAGGAAGCCCTCAGAGGTGGCTTTAATGTATCTGGCCTGGTTTCTGTTGTAGTTGTTGATAATGATTTTTTAATACTTTTAGAATTATACCATAGATTAATTTGCAACTGTGGGAAAATTCAGAGACCTCATAGTAAGTGGTTTTCTCTAAATATACCTAAATCTCTAAAGATTCCAAAATTGATCAGGAATGGCAGATAATGCAAATGAAGAAAAGGAAATAAAACAGTTTCTTGATAGGTCTCATCTGAAATATTCTTTTGAAATTGGAGAAGTTTATTTTAAAAATATCTACTGATGAACATGCATGCTTCTCATGTTAATAAGTTATCAATCAGCTAATTTTATAATTGTACATGGTCTGTCACACACTGAATTTCCTCAGTAGGAAAATGCAATACTTTCCTTCTCAGGGGCCCTCAAGGGGAAAAGAAGTAATTACTGTCAATGGTCCTTCACTCCCTAAGTGCTATAAGTTGCAAACCCACTCATTTGTAATTCTAGCCACAGACTCTTTTTCTCAAATTAGTTTAGGTAATAACTGGATGCTGACAGAATGCTTATTTAAAATAATCATTAGGATATATAGGCATATAGATAAAAATTATCTTAAGTTACTGAAAGAGGATTGAAACATTATAAAACAATTGAAATGATAGGAGTGATGGGGTTCAATTTTTTCATTACTCCTTCCAAATTTAGTACAACCTGTATTTATATTCCTTAACTGGTAGTCAACTTGAGTGATTTGACTCAGCATGATAATACCACTTAATGTTTCATCAGCCATAACATATAAAGACTTCAGCTACAGCAGAACAAAAAAAAATTCATATTTTTCACTAAGGTCTTTTAAAGATATAGTCAAACTTATAATGCAGTAGGTGTAAAAAGTCCAAACCTGGGTTTTGGAAATAAAGTAATTCTCAGAGGTATAAGGGTCTGGTTCCGGTTTCCATAGATTTGATTATTTTGGTGCCTAGTAATCAAATCCCTTAATTCTTGTCTGTCTTTGGTCTCTTAATTTATTTTTAAAGATTTATTTATTAGAGAAAGAGAGAGAGAGAGAGAAAGAGAGAGAGAGAGAAGAGGGAGGGGCAGAGTGAGAGGGAAAGAATCTCAAGCAGACTCCCCACTCAGTGGGAAGTGCAACATGGGAGTTGATCTCATGACCCTGGGATCATGACCTGAGCTGAAATCAAGAGTTGGATGCTTAACTGACTGAACCACCCAGGCATCTCTGGTCTCTTAATATTTTATATGCCCTAACCCCATTTAGAAATCTGGTGACTCCTATGTATCCCTTTCTCAGAATAATGTTTTAATATTTGTATAATAAGATACATAGGATTGCAGTGGACCAATTATATTGAAATGCAATTAGCAAAGGATTAAAAAACAAATTTGTGATATAGTAATTATGTGCTTCCTTAATAATGCATTAAGTAATACTATCTAGTGGTGAGTCTAATAAGTACCATCATTTTGAAGCTGTGATCAACATACACAGGATATCAAGATTCTGAGACAACTGCAATGGGCTATGGAAGTTCCATTTATTTCTATTGATGACAAGTTACAGTTATTGTTTTATGTTACTGTTTATTTCTTACATCCATAGTTGAAGAAAATTTTCATTTCACTTAGAGATTGGTAAGGCTAAGGATATCTTTTTCTTTTTCCTTCTTTCTTTTTTTTTAAATTAATCTTTTTTTAATTTTTTATTTTTTTATAAATATATAATGTATTTTTATCCCCAGGGGTACAGGTCTGTGAATCGCCAGGCTTACACACTTCACATAACTCACCGTAGCACCCAATGTCCATAACCCCACCCCCCTCTCCCTCTCCGCTTCCCCCAGCAACCCTCAGTTTGTTTTGTGAGATTAAGAGTCATTTATGGTTTGTCTCCTTCCCGATCCCATCTTGTTTCATTTATTCTTCTCTTACCCCCCAATCCCCCACGTTGCATCTCCACTTCCTCATATCAGGGAGATCATATGATAGTTGTCTTTCTCCGATTGACTTATTTCCCTAAGCATGATACCCTCTAGTTCCATCCATGTCGTTGCAAATGGCAAGATTTCATTTCTTTTGATGGCTGCATAGCATTCCATTGTATATATATATACCACCTCTTCTTTATCCATTCATCTGTTGATGGACCTCTAGGTTCTTTCCATAGTTTGGCTATTGTAGACATTGCTGCTATAAACATTCAGGTGCACGTGCCCCTTTGGATCACTACATTTGTATCTTTAGGGTAAATACCCAGTAGTGCAATTGCTGGGTCATAGGGTAGTTCTATTTTCAACATTTTGAGGAACTTCCATGCTGTTTTCCAGAGTGGTTGCACCAGCTTGCATTCCCACCACCAGTGTAGGAGGGTTCCCCTTTCTCCGCATCCTCGCCAGCATCTGTCATTTCCTGACTTGTTAATTTTAGCCATTCTGACTGGTGTGAGGTGGTATCTCATTGTGGTTTTGATTTGTATTTCCCTGATGCCGAGTGAAATGGAGCACTTTTTCATGTGTCTGTTGGCCATCTGGATGTCTTTGCAGAAATGTCTGTTCATGTCTTCTACTCATTTCTTGATTAGATTATTTGTTCTTTGGGTGTTGAGTTTGCTAAGTTCTTTATAGATTTTGGACACTAGCCCTTTATCTGATATGTTGTTTACAAATATCTTCTCCCATTCTGTCAGTTGTCTTTTGGTTTTGTTAACTGTTTCCTTTGCTGTGCAAAAGCTTTTGATCTTGATGAAATCCCAATAATTAATTTTTGCCCTTGCTTCTGTTGCCTTTGGTGATGTTCCTAGGAAGAAGTTGCTGCAGCTGAGGTCAAAGAGGTTGCTGCCTGTGTTCTCCTCAAGGATTTTGATGGATTCCTTTCTCACATTGAGGTCCTTCATCCATTTGGAGTCTATTTTCGTGTGTGGTGTAAAGAAATGGTCCAATTTCATTTTTCTGCATGTGGCTGTCCAATTTTCCCAACACCATTTGTTGAAGAGACTGTATTTTTTCCATTGGACATTCTTTCCTGTTTTGTCGAAGATTAGTTGATTATAGAGTTGAGGGTCTATTTCTGGGCTCTCTATTCTATTCCATTGATCTATGTGTCTGTTTTTGTGCCAGTACCATGCTGTCTTGATGATGACAGCTTTATAATAGAGCTTGAAGTCCGGAATTCTGATGCCACCAACTTTGGCTTTCTTTTTCAATATTCCTTTGGCTATTTGAGGTCTTTTCTGGTTCCATATAAATTTTAGGATTATTTGTTCCATTTCTTTGAAAAAAATGGGTGGGATTTTGATAAGGATTGCATTAAATGTGTAGATTGCTTTAGGTAGCATAGACATTTTCACAATATTTGTTCTTCCAATCCAGGAGCATGAAACATTTTTCCATTTCTTTGTGTCTTCCTCAATTTCTTTCATGAGTACTTTATAGTTTTCTGAGTATAGATTCTTAGCCTCTTTGGTTAGGTTTATCCCTAGGTATCTTATGGTTTTGGGTGCAGTTGTAAATGGGATTGACTTCCTAATTTCTATTCCTTCTGTCTTGTTGGTGTAGAGAAATGCAACTGATGTCTGTGCATTGATTTTATGTCCTGACACTTTACTAAATTCCTGTACAAGTTCTAGCATTTTTGGAGTGGAATCTTTTGGGTTTTCCACAAATAGTATCATATCATCTGCGAAGAGTGATAGTTTGACTTCTTTTTTGCCGATTTGGATGCCTTTAATTTCTTTTTGTTGTCTGATTGCTGAGGCTAGGACTTCTAGCACTATGTTGAATAGCAGTGGTGATAATGAACATCCCTGCCGTGTTCTTGACCTTAGCAGAAAAGCTTTCAGTTTTTCTCCATTGAGAATGATATTTGCGGTGGGTTTTTCATAGATGGCTTTGATAATATTGAGGTATGTGCCCTCTGTCCCTACAGTTTGAAGAGTTTTGATCAGGAAGGGATGCTGTACTTTGTCAAATGCTTTTTCAGCATCTATTGAGAGTATCATATGGTTCTTGTTCTTTCTTTTATTAATGTGTTGTATCACACTGATTGACTTGCGGATGTTGAACCAATCTTGCATCCCTGGAATAAATCCCACTTGGTCGTGGTGAATAATCATTTTAATGTACTGTTGAATCCTATTGGCTAGTATTTTGGTGAGAATTTTCCCATCTGTATTCATCAAGGATATTGGTCTGTAGTTCTCTTTTTTGATGGGATCCTTGTCTGGTTTTGGGATCAAGGTGATGCTGGCCTCATAAAAGGAGTTTGGAGGTTTTCCATCCATTTCTATTTTTTGGAACAGTTTCAGGAGAATAGGAATTAGTTCTTTAAATGTTTGGTAGAATTCCCCCGGGAAGCCATCTGGCCCTGGGCTTTTGTTTGTTTGGAGATTTTTGATGACTTTTCAACTCCTACTGGTTAGGGGTCTGTTCAGGTTTTCTATTTCTTCCTGGTTTAGTTGTGGTAGTTATATGTCTCTAGGAATGCATCCATTTCTTCCATATTGTCAAATTTGTTTGCGTATAGTTGCTCATAGTATATTCTTATAATTCTCTGTATTTCTTTGGTGTTAGTTGCGATCTCTCCTCTTTCATTCATGATTTTATTTATTTGGGTCCTTTCTCTTTTCTTTCCTTTTTTTTTTTTTTAAAGATTTTTTTTTAAGATTTTATTTATTTATTTGTCAGAAAGAGAGAGAAAGAGCAGAGACAGAGGGAGAAGCAGGCTCCCCACCGAGCAGGAAGCCCGATGTGGGACTCAATCCCAGGACCCCGGGATCAGGACCTGACCCGACGCTTAACTGACTGAGCCACCCAGGCGTCCCTCCTTTCTCTTTTCTTTTTGATAAGTCTGGCCAGGGCTTTATCAATCTTATTAATTCTTTCAAAGAATGAGCTCCTAGTTTTGTTGATTTGTTTTATTGTTTTTTTTTT
>NW_019154143.1:1783258-1792118 GCF_002288905.1 Enhydra lutris kenyoni
ACTCTGTTTTTTTCTGAATTAGGTTCACTAATAGTAAGAAATTGGGGGATCTAAATCTGCTTATGCTGTTGAAATTTTTTCTAGTAAAGCATTACTATAAATTGCTCCCTGGGTCTGATTTTTGAAAACGACTTCCAAGGACTTTGCTGAATGGTTTATTTAAAATGTCTCATATGTCTTAAAATATTTCTACCCCATTCCCTGCCTGTTTATGTTCAGAAATTTGAATTGCATTCTAAAATTTCTCCACTTTCTTAAATACCCATTCTGTATTATTTGCTATTTTATTTGCAAGATAGTTTCACTGGTGGCTTTGGGACCATATGTTTTATCCTCCCAACTTTCTAATAGCTAATTTCTCTACTCTCAAGACCTGTGACTGTACTGAACATTTCAGGAACATGCTTTCTCCTTGGCTCCAAATCCTCCTGTGTAAACCCTAAATATATGCTCTGTTAAAGTCTCTTGTTTGCAGTAGTTTGTAGCCTTGTTTAGAGATTCCAGTTCCTGCCAGATAGACACTAATATAGCAGTCCTGGTTGGAGACTTCTCTCTCAGTGGGTAAAATAGGAGAAAGAAACTCAGCTTAAATATATGTGCAATGGATGTTTTCCCTCTTCTAGGAAAGATTTCTTCAATTTCTTAAAGCATGGCTTGTCAGTTAAGCTCTGTTAAAAAGTCGGCTGGTTCAGGTGGGAGTTTCTTAAAATTGCTGAGTCTAATAAGTTCACACCCAGCTTTTTGTGTACTTAGCTTTCCATTTGACCCAATTCAGCGATGTAAGTAGTAGTTTCCAAACTTTGCTTTGACTTCGAGGTGCATTCCAAAAACAATCAAGACTTGTGCCTGGTGATGCTCTATATCCTCATTCAATTCTTTCAGTGGATTTGAGACAAGGCAGGAACATCTACAACCTGATTATGTTTGAGGGTAGATGATTACATATACCCAGTCAAATCATGCTAGATAACAGGATCCAAGACATAGAGTCTAAAATGAAACCCAAGTGACCACAGGCATAAGAGATTTTTATAAACCTGCTACCAATCCCCCAAATGTAATCACTTTTATTTGCATATCTTTTTTCTTGGCTATCACCTACTTGCATCTTTCCTTTTAGTCATAATTTCACCCCTGCCACATGAGTGCAAAACTTCATATTTCACCAGTTTCTCACAAAATCTGGCATGCAATCATTGAATTTACTAATTCCTTCACCATGGGAATTCAACAAAATGTGGGTGGGATCATATTTTAAATTATGGGGACCCCATTATCCATCACCATTTCCCCTGTCTTTTGCTGTGCTCCTTTGTATCCCAGATCAGAAACCAGCACATTCTTTGTCTTCTGTAGGAAAGATTGTGGAATGATTCTGCTCATACTGAGGCCTACCAAGGTTTCCCTTTGTATCTGGAAGGACCTTGTGTATTAATTTATGTCTTAACAGTGTGCTTCTTGAAAGATGTCACAGGGAGAAAAAGTTTCCCTTTTTACTAGTTATAATTAGAACTGTATTTATACCAAATAACATACAGTAGATATGAGCGATGTAGTAGAGGCTTTGGAAATACAGATGATTGATTCTCACGTGGAAGGCTGGGATAAAGAAATAAAAGTGGCTGGGAAATCCAGGACATGGGCATGGCAGAAGCAAGGGCATCTGTGATTATGATGTATTTTAAAAAAGTTGAATAAATGGCACTGAAACAAGGATAGGAGAAACAGAAGGGGATTGATGAGAGAAAGGTAGATTGTTGTACCTAGGAAGAGTCATTCTGTTTTTGGACTTATAAATATTATGAAGAATCTTCTGGAAAATTTGGATAGACTGTAGAACTGAGTCATTATCCTCAAAGCTTTTCTGTCCTTAAAATTTCTGCTTCAAGTGGCAAGTGTGAATTTGAAATTTTGTAGAACAAAGTAACTAAGCAACAAGATGGAACATGTTAAGTTATGAAACAGTGACTTGATTTAATTTTTCATAATAGTACATATTGTTCTTAGGACTATATGGAACATACAAAAGTAACAGAATCTCATATTCTGAAAATTCACTCCATGTGTATTAAACCTTAGTAAACCAGTAAGAGTTTGCTCAAGCATTACTTGACAGTCAGAAAGAATGATTTCCTCTCTTAAGCTTTAATGTGAAGCTTAAATTATATGGGATCTAACTGAATTGAAAAAGTGCTTCTATTTTAATATATTTTACTATAGAAATGTAGATATTCTGTGAGATTAAAAAAAATGCAGGGCATCGAGGGAGCACTGAAGTAGAGAGAGAGGGAACATCTTCCTCCTTCTTTTCCTGTCTCTCATTATTCCTTTTTTTCCACCCCTTTCCTTCTTTCCACAAATATGTATTGAGTGTTTGTTACGTGTCAGAGACTATGCAAGGTGCTGGGAGACAAACTGGTAGTTGCAATAGTGTGGGATAAATATTCTTAGAAAAAGATGTTCTAGAAGTGTATTGGAGGAGTCTGAACCTAGACTTGAGGGATGAGGAGAACATTCCAAAGAAGTTAATTTTAGGTGAAAATGTGAAGAATGAGAGATGTCACAGAGAGTTGAAGAGTTTTGAATGTTGAAAGGATTACTTATAGTTAGTTAATTTCCGGATAAATAGTAAATTTATAAGACAAAACAGTGTTATGCTTTTAAGTGTAACTTATAAATTTTGAAATATTTTTCAGAAATATATTAAAATTTCAATAATCATTTTGATTTGTGATTACCCACCTGAATAAATCCAAAATGAGCATACTAACACCCCCCCCCTTAAGCAATTAGTCTGTTACCTTAGTTAATAAAATTTTCTTAGGTGTAACAATTTTATAAAGAAAATGAAACAGGAGACAGATAGATGGGTTACAATATTATATAAAGAGTGTATGGAAGGCTCTTATGATGAAAAAACATTTGAGCATTAACCTGAGGGAAGTGAGGAAGAGAATCTTAAAGGTATCTGTGGAGAAAGCATTTCAGGAAAAGGGAACATTATAGGCAAAAACAAGCTGTTTATGTATATGAAAAGACATGCTTTTTGGAAGTTAAAAATGCATATTGTAATCTATCTAGTAAACAACTAAGAGTAAAATAAAAGGCATAGCTAAAATGCCAATAGAGGACATACATGGAATTTCAAAAAATACTTAATTTAATGCATCCTTCTGACCCCCAAAAAGAGGAAGGAAGAACAGTGGAACAAAGAGCTATGGGACACATCAAAAACACCAATATCATAGACTTAACTATAGATATCTCAGTAATTTTGTTAGATGTATATACATTAAAGAATGCAATTAAAAAGCAGAGATTATTAGGCAGCATTTAAAAAATGATCTACATGTTGATTATAAGACATATTTTAAGAACAGACACCAAGACACAGGCAATTCTGTAAGTTAAAGGTCAGAAATATAAACATTCCCTGTAAACACTAAGCATAAGAATGTTGATGTGACTGTATTAATATAAGGTAAAAGTGTCAAACAATCAAGAATTTATATTAATGTTAAATAGGTCTGAATCTAAAATGAAATTTTCTAAGATTCTTTAACCAAAATTGTCAAACTAAAGGGAAAAAATTTGCATGGAACCGCAAAAGAACCCCAATAGCCAAAGCAGTCTTGAGAAAGAACAAAGCTGAAGGTATCACAATCCTAGATTTCAAGATATACTACAAAGCTGTAGTAATCAAAATAGTATGCTACTGGCACAAAAGTAGACACATAGATCAATGGGATAGATTAGAAGTCCACAAATAAACCTGTGCTTATATGGTCAATCAATGACAAAGGAGGCATGAATATAGAATGGATAAAAGATAGTGTCCTCACTCAGAAAACTATAAAGTACTCATGAAAGAAATTGAGGAGGACACAAAGAAATGGGAAAACGTTCCATGCTCATAGATTGGAAGATCAAATACTGTGAAAATGTCTATGCTACCTAAAGCAATCTACACATTTAATGCACTCCCTGTCAAAATACCATCAATTCTTTTCAAAGAAATGGAACAAATAATCCTAAAATTTATATGGAACCAGAAAAGACCCCGAATAACCAGAGGAATGTTTAAAAAGAAAGCCAAAGTTGGCAGGATCACATTCCCAGACTTCAAGCTCTATTACAAAGCTGTCATCATCAAGACAGTATGGTACTGACACAAAAACAAACACATAGATCAATGGAATAGAATAGAGAGCCCAGAAATAGACCCTCAACTCTATAATCAACTAATCTTTGACAAAGCAGGAAAGAATGTCCAATGGAAAAAATACAGTCTCTTCAACAAATGGTGTTGGGAAAATTGGACAGCCACATTCAGAAGAATGAAACTGGACCATTTCCTTATACCACACACAAAAATAGACTCAAGATGGATGAAAGACTTCATTGTGAGACAGGAATCCATCAAAATCCTTGAGGAGAACACAGGCAGCAACCTCTTCAACCTCAGCCACAGCAACTTCTTCCTACGAACATCACCAAAGGCAAGGGAAGCAAGGGCAAAAATGAATTATTGGAACTTCATCAAGATCAAAAGCTTTTGCACAAAAGGAAACAGTTAGCAAAACCAAAAGACAACTGAAAGAATGGGAAGATATTTGTAAATAACATATCAGATAAAGAGCTAGTATCCAAAACCTATAAAGAACTTATCAAACTCAACACCCAAAGAACAAATAATCCAATCAAGAAATGCGCAGAGGACATGAACAGACATTTCTGCAAAGAAGACATCCAGAGGGCCAACAGATACATGAAAATGTGCTCAATATCACTCAGCATCAGGGAAATACAAATCAAACCCACAATGAGATACCACATCGCAACAGTGAGAATGGCTAAAATTAACAAGTCAGGAAATGACAGATGTTGGTGAGGATGCAGAGAAAGGGGATCCCTCCTATACTGTTGGTGGGAATGCAAGCTGGTGCAGCCACTCCGGAAAACAGCATGGAGGTTCCTCAAATTGTTGAAAATAGAGCTACCCTATGGCCCAGCAATCACATTACTGAGTATTTACCCTAAAGATACAAATGTAGTGATCCAAAGGGGCATGTGCACCCCAATGTTTAGAGCAACAATGTCCACAATAGCCAAAGTATGGAAAGAACCTAGATGTCCATCAGCAGATGAATGGATAAAGAAGAAGTGGTATATATATACAATGGATTATTATGCAGCCATCAAAAGAAATAAAATCTTGCCATTTGCAATGACGTGGATGTAACTAGGGGGTATTATGTTGAACAAAATAAGTCAATTAAAGAATGACAATTATCATATGATCTCTCTGATATAAGGAATTTGAGAGGGAGGGTGGGGAGTTTGGGGGTAGGGAAGGAAAACGTGAAACGAGATATGATTGGGAGGGAGACAAACCATAAGAGACTCTTAATCTCACAAAACAAACTGAGGGTTGGTGGGGGTGGGGAAGGGAGAGGGTGGTTGGGTTATGGACATTGGGGAGGGTATGTGATATGGTAAGTGCTGTGAAATGTGTAAGCCTGATGATTCACAGACCTGTATCCCTAGGGCAAATAATACATTATATGTTAATAAAAATAATAAAAAAAGAGAAACAAATTACTAAGGTGAATAAAATAGGGATCATCACCAGAGATGTTAAAGAAAATAAGAGGATATATGAATAACTTTATAACATATCATGCAGTAATTTATAGGAAATTCCTATTCCCTTAAAAGCACAACTTTCTATAACTTTTACAATAAGAAATAGAATTTTTAAATTGTCTTATATCTATTAAAGAAATAGAATTTTCACAAAGAAAATGGTAGTTCCAAATGGCTTCAGTATAAATTCTATTAAATATTTAAGGGAGAGGGGCGTCTGGGTGGCTCAGTGGGTTAAAGCCTCTGTCTTCGGCTCAAGTCATGATCCCAGGGTCCTGGGATCGAGCCCCACATCAGGCTCTCTGCTCAGCAGGGAACCTGCTTCCCCCACTCTCTCTGTCTGCCTCTCTGCCTACTTGTGATCTCTATCTGATAAATAAATAAAATCTTTAAAAAAATATTTAAGGGAGAAAAATCATATCTGTATTTTACAAACTCAAAAAGTGGATAAGGATGATCTTTCCCCAGTTCATTTTATGAAGCCAGAATAACCCTGATACCAAAATAAGACAAAGATATTACAACGAGAAAAAAAAAAAAAACTGAAGACTAATATTTCTCATGAATATAGATGCAAAAATCTTTAACAAAGTATTCTATTGATTACAATAGAACAGCAATATATAATAGGGGCCATTATTTATGACCAAGTAGGTTTTATCCCAGGATTTCAAAGCTCTTATATGAAAAATCAGTAAGTATAATTCACCACAGTAAAGGATTATGAGAGAAAAATCACACAATCACTTTAATAGAGCAGAAAAGTATTGGCTAAATTCAGTGACAGTTTATGATTTAAAAAAAATTCCCAACAATAAACCATGAATAGAATAAAACTCCTTCACACTGATAGAGAACACCTATGAAAACTTGATGGCTAGTATGAAATTCAATGGTCAAAAATTAACCTTTTTTCTTTTATATCAGAAGCAAAGAAAAGACTGCTCTCATTTCTCTCCGCCACTCAAGTTGAAGGAGAGACCAAAATGCAATAAGAGAAAGAAATAAAGTTTGATAAAGATGGAATAAAGTGGTTATTATTCAAAGGCAAGCAAACTGTACATAAAATAGTCAAAGGAACCTATAAAATTGGTATGAAATAGTAAGGGACTTTTGTAAGAATTCTCAATACATAGTCAATATACAAAAATCAATTATTTTCTTTAAATTTTCAAAGTATAATCGAGGAAAAAAAATTTTAAACATTCCCTTTGCAATAGCATGTGATGCTTAGGAATAATCTAATGACAGTTACTTTAGACTTCTATACCCAAAACTACAAAATATTTCTGACAGCTTAAAACTCTAATAAGATAGATTAAAACCAATAGATAGATTAAAACTCTAATGAGAAATATATATCAAAATAATGGATTGGAAGACTTTATATTGTTAAAGTGTTAATTATACCCCAATTGGCATAAAAATTCAACAAAAACCCAGTAAGATTGCAGTAGGGTTTTTTGTTTGTTTTGATTAAAAAAAATTATAAACTGGTTCTAAAATCTGTGTTTTAAAGAGAAGGACCTAAAGAAAATAGTAAATTTTCTTAAAAGAAAATAGTAAATTTGGAGCTTCTATCTTTATTTCAAAACTTGCTATAAAGATATATAATTAAGATAGTGTGGCATTAGTGATAGCACAGACAAGTAGGTCAAAATATACAACTGAAAAACCATAAATATTCCCACAAGTAGGGCAAATGACTTTTGACCAAAGTACTAAAGCAACTGGGTGAGAGAACAGAAAATCTTTTCAGCAAATGCTGCTGGAGAGATTGGATGGGGGAAGAGGAAGAAGACTCTGCACCCTTACTTAATGTCATACACAAAAACTGACTTGAGTTGAATGATAGATTAAAATGATGAAGTTAAAACAATAATACTTCTAGGAGAAAACCTAGAGGAATATCTTCACAATCCTGGGATAGGTAAAGATTTCTTAAAGACCACATAAAAAGCACTAACTAAAAAGGAAAAAAGAAAAAAATAAATTAGCCTTCATAAAAATTTAAAGGTGCTCAATCTGTGCAATAAAAAATAAACAACAATAGTGTTGGATTACAAGCTAGAGAGAATTAAATATATATTCACAAGTCCACACTGATAGAAATAAAGAATGGAAGAGAAGAATTACGGAATTCCAATTCATAAATGAAGACAAATTATAAAAACAGAACATCATTTGAACATTACAGTAATGATTATACACGCAAGTTCTACTAATGCCAAAATAAGTAAGGAAAATTTTAAGCAGAGATAAGATATTTGGATACTCTCAAAGTAACTCCCCCCAAATATTTATCAGTTTCAGAGCAAAAAGTAGTAACTTTACAGTGGAGCATCCTGGTAGACACTACTTCAGGCTGAATGATTAATGTTAATATCATTAGTAATACATATCAACATCATGTACCCCTTGAAAAAGTCACTTCACCCTGTGGCATCCTTTTTAATAATGTATAATCTCAATTTCTTTATGAAACTGAAGAAATTCTACAAAATACATGACGGGTATACTTCAAAGTGTCAAAATCATAAAAAACAAGGACTGACTGTCATAGATTGCAGGAGACTCGGGACACCTGACAACTAAGTGCAATATGGGATCCTTGTTTAGCTAAAACAGAAAAAGGACTTAGATGAAAAGGCTGGTGAAATCTGAATACTTTCTGTACTTTAATTATATGCTAGTATATCAAAGTTAATTTTTTAGTTTTCATTAATGTTCAGTGGTTACACAGATGTTAACATGGGGGGATTGGGTGAAGGGTATATGAGAACTGGTATACTTATTTTTTAACTCTTCTGTAAGTCTGAAGTTATCACGAAAGAAAATTTTATTTCCTTTTTTAAAAAAAAAAGATTTTATTTATTTATTTGAGAGAGAGAATGAGCATGAGAAGTGGGAGGGTCAGAGGGAGAAGCAGACTCCCTACTGAGCAGGGAGCCCGATACAGGACTTGATCCCGGGACTCCAGGATCATGACCTGAGCTGAAGGCAGTCGCTTAATCAGCTGAGCTACCCAGGCGTCCCACAAAAGAAAATTTTAAACAAAACAACAGTGACCAAAACTAAAAACTCATTTCCAAGTCACTTCTCTGTAAGAGCAACCTCATATTCCTGGTCTGTGTAAATGATTTCATTAATGTACCTTACTATCTATGGGACATTTTGAGTATATGCCATATCCATAGCCTCTTTTTTTTTTTTT
>NW_019154143.1:1795118-1813965 GCF_002288905.1 Enhydra lutris kenyoni
ACTTCTCCGCCAGTCCTACCTTTCCTAAAATGGTTGATTTTCTGTTTCTAGAGTTGCTGTTCTTCTTCTCTTCGATCTCCCGTTGGATTTGTAGGTGTTTGCAATCTTTAGATAAGCTATCTAGCTGATCTCCCGCAACCTGAAGTAGTCTCAGCCTGCTACTTATCCGCCATCTTGACTCCTCCATAGCCTCTTTTGAGGAAGGTAGCCAAAGGGAGTTCTCTCATTAAGGTGTAGGTAATTTGACATAAGGCTTAGTAAACTTCCTTTAGTTAGGCAAAACATTTTTCTTCCCCTTCAGCACTAAATGTTGCTTCTCCATAGGAAATTTAAAGATATTACATCATAAGTTCAGTAATGTCTTGATTTATACTAGTGTCCATTTGAATATCTATTTTAAGGAATGTTTGGTTATATGAATGATAATGAAGTCTTTCACTGAAAGAGGCTCTCAATGTGAAGTTTTATGTACCAGTGGAGCAAAAGGAAGAAGTGTTCTGAAAGGAGCAGGAAATTGTTAGTTAGACCCCTGAAATCAAATTACATAGATTTCTGCTCTACTTAGCTGTCTATGTTGAGCTTAGTCTTTATAATATTTAAGAATTCAAAAAATTATTTTATGCCTTTAAGAACAAAAATACTTGACGCCTTTGGCTCGGGTCATGATTCCAGGGTCCTGGGATCGAACCCCACATAGGGGGCTCTCTGCTCAGCAGGGGCCTGCTTCCTCCTCTCTCTCTCTCTCTCTCTCTCTCTCTGCCTGCCTCTCTGCCTACTTGCGATCTCTGTCAAATTAATAAAATCTTTAAAAAATAAAGAACAAAAATACTTGAATATAAAAAACACAGTTCAGCATATTATCTTTGCATCCACACTGTAATGATCTATGAGTGCTCTTGATACAACACTGTTGACAGTCCTGACAGAGTATATCAGAAAGTTCACGATGCTAAATCACAATAATAGCTAAGAATGAGGACACGAATCAAGTGGGAAAAAAAAAAAGAGTAACAGCAAATATAGCCCATAGGTGAACTTTCTTTTGGACTGAAAACAGAGGCAAATTAGTAGGCATTTCTAACAGTGTCCTTGAATAGACTGTATTTGATTCACAAGGTCACATCTTCAGAAGTATTATTGAAGATGTATGATGTTTATTCATTTTCATGTTTCCTCTGTCATTCTCAGTAGTGTCAACTAATGATCAAATGTGTCCATTAACATTTTCTTGTAGCTGCTGTTTAGCCAGGGAAATAAAAATACTGCACTGAAGGCAGAGGTACATCTTCACCCCATGTTACAAAGCTGTGAACTACTTGTTTATTTAGGGATTTCACTGTTGATAAATATGTTTGGTCCAGTGTTGGTAGCAATGCTTCCCTTGCCATGGTCATTAATGGCACTGTTGAAGTACCATTGATACTTTGTGTTTGGAGATGTTTTCTCTTGAATTCAATTCCCCTTGAAAAGAGACCTACTCTGACACTATGGAATAAGCATGCTATATTAACTTCCTAAGACCACTGGGGAACAACTTAAAGAATTGCCGACTTCCTTCAGCAAGTTTACTGAGCTTCTATTTCTGGTGATCTGGGCTGGAATACTTCACGTTTGTTTCATGGCACTCAAGGCTGGTTTTTGTAAAACTGGGAAGTGGAAGGGCAGATATACCTAGAAGAGCATAGAAGGCCAAGGTTCTTTTCCCAGGTTATTTTCTTACTACTTACTAACTTCTAAAATTGGGCAGTTTATTCACCCTACTCTTAGTTCTACTTTATTTAACTATTTTTTTAAAAGAAATTTATGAAGGCTTACCTAAGTATTCTACATGGATATTACAGCGATCGAATATGAGGTAGTTTTGCGAGAAGAATACGAACGTAGGATATTCTTACTTATACTAGTTAGAATAGTAAACAAAAGTTTCTTTGATACTTGATTTCTCCTCCTTCTCTTTAATTTACCTCACAGAACACTGTTTTCTCTTTCTTTCTTTTTTCCCTTTCTTTCTTAATCTTCAGGTGTCTGGTATCCTTAAGTTCACTTACATATTTTAGAAATTCTAAGTTACACTTTCCTATGCCTATGATTTGCTCTCCCTTACAATTATCATTTTTTTTTTTTACTTTTCACATTTTAATGTAATACAGATACTTATCCAAAGGAATGAGGCTAAAATATTAGATTTCATGTAGGATGTGCCTCTTTTTTACAACTTTATTATAGCACTAACCAGACATCACTTCTTGCCTTATATTATAAGTAATTGTTTCTGTCCCCTCCCAGCATATTTACCAAATATATAAATTAATCATGAGCAGAAATTCAACTTAGAAATACTTATACTTGTTTCCAGATATTTTCAGATTCAACAGATGTGTAATATACATATATTACGGAATTTAGTCAAATCAGCAAAACTGAAAATGACAAATACTTGGCAAGCTAATTGCATTTCTTCTATGCTGGGCCTCAGGCACACCCTCCTAGGCACAGATGTCTTTTCAGCTGGGCTGGGTCTGGGCCTTAGCATACCCCGAAATGTCATTTTAGGAGGCATGGTAAGTTCATTAGACTGGCATTCTTAATATTACCTGCCTGCTATCCTTCTCTTAACAGAGATGAATTCAGATATGGAAAATTACTTTTCTCTGGCGCTCTGGTTTACCAATTGCCAAATAGAAATTACCAAAGACATAGATAAATGAATTGTAGCCAAAACAAGAAAACTGCTGGAGGTGGTGTCTGTTGGCTCTCTCTCTTTCTATCCTGTTATGAACTTGATTCTGTTTTCTTCCTTTTGTCCTTATTAATTATAAAAGTATAAGAAGCCTTTTATGGAAATGTTGTCTTAGGGACTTTATCTTACCTCTGATTCAAATTTAACCTTCTCTTCAAAGCCTCACCTGATAGCTCAGTTGTTCTTAATTTCCTATCATCTGTCCTCATGGGTCTCAGATGGCTATCAGTTTCCCAGGGATCCTGGAAATCAGACTCCAAAGGCTGTGAAAGGAGGAAAATCACAAAATTGTATCCAATGCTCATGTCTAAACCACTCACCTCCCAGGAAAAGGCATGAGATCCCCCACAATAAGTTCATACCAATCAATAGATTTCATCCCCTACAATTGGAAGCAGATTCCTAAAAATCATGGCCATTTGGAGGGGAGTGAACAAATTGGGGCTTAGTTAGAAGGAAATGGAGAGGAAAATTGGAAAATTGAATAGGTGGTGGACAGTGTCTGCTACATGTGCCCATCTAATTTTTGATCGTGTGGAGTCAGTTACTGCCATATATTGTGAGAATAGCAACTTTTCCATCTTATATCTTGCCATCCCTTCCATTAGAAACCTGATAATCTGGGACGCCTGGGTGGCTCAGTTGGTTAAGCGGCTGCCTTCGGCTCAGGTCATGATCCCAGCGTCCTGGGATCGAGTCCCACATCGGGCTCCTTGCTCATCAGGGAGCCTGCTTCTCCCTCTGCCTCTGCCTGCCATTCTGTCTGCCTGTGCTTGCTCTCTCTCCCTCTCTCTCTCTCTGACAAATAAATAAATAAAATCTTAAAAAAAAAAAAACAACAACAAAAAAACAAACCTGATAATCTTTCAGGTCCAGTTTTACCATACACAGAATCTAATTTTCAGAGCATATTTGTGGCTTAATAACATATTGATAGGGGCCCACACATGAATTTTATTATGTTTGTGTTTGTTGGTGTTGATGTGTGAACCATTTTCTATAATACAGGAAATTATATAGGGACTCTTAACTGTGAGTCAGGTTCTGGTCTAAATAGCCTTTACTTTTTTCAGATGAGAAATAGTTTTGTAGATGAAATAGAGTTGGTCATTATAGGAGCTCTAGATATGGAACTGATCATGTTACATCAAATATAATAGAAAAGTCCATTACGTTCAGTAATACAACTAAGTGATGTACCTAATACTTGTAAAGACTAAAGATAGCATATTTAAGTATAAACTAAGAGTAATAAAGATACATATCTATACATAAATTCTGCACAACACATTTCTGTTAGATTTTCTTTAGCATTTTTTACTGTGCTGTCATTGCAGTTTTGTGTCTTGTCATATTTTAATCTATTTCTATGTACAATCAGGAAATTGCTTTGGAGTGCAGTAATATACCCATAGAATCACATTACAATGATTTGCAAATAATGTCACCATCACTATTACAGTTTTCATTTGGAAAAGTATCTTACCTTGGAAGTTTCTCTTAAGGCAAGCTATAAACAACTTCATTGGAAACAGTTTTTTTTTTTAATGGTACATTTCAAAGTTATTTCCAGTTTTGTTCTGTCTTCTTTCTAAATTTGCAAGAATTTGATTGATCAGCTATCTTCAGGTTTTGTTTTGTTTTGTGTTTTTTTTTTTAATCTTCTAAAGTGTGAATGTGTCTTTCTAAGCATCAAATTCTGACCCATCATGGATTACTGTATGGATAGCCGTACAATAATTGTGTTCTAACATTTAACTTAACCTTAGAAGATCAAGTGAATTACTTATTGCAGCTTTATTCCTTAAAAATTTCTTATGGCCTTGATGTTGAGACTGGACCTGGAGTCTGCTGGGTAGACTGACTTGAGAATAAGCCATTTCAGAATTTCAGAGCTAAAAGGAGGGGAGAATCTTCTTCATTTGGGATTGGATGTTTAGATTACATCTGTGATGAGTTTATTGGGGGAGGGATACTCTGAGGGGAAGCAGCTTGCTCATTCTTCTTGTTGCTGTGTTCACATGGAACCATCGTCATCTGCATCTCCCAGAGAATGTAAAGGTATCTCCAGCTAGTAGAATAGCAGCCTCTTTCCTGCTGTCTTTGACGTCTCATTCTGGTGCTTTTGAAATGACTCTAAAAAAAGTGAAAGATTAGAGGAAAGCAGTCTGCCAAGTACCTGAAAGAAACCAGCTTTTGGAGCTGAGCTTATAAATATAGGCTTATAAACAAGGGCTGAGGCTTCAACAGAGAAAGGATAAAAGGGCCAAGGAATTCCTCTGTCTTCTTTACTCAGAGGATGCTGCTTCCTTGTCAAAGGAAAAAATGAATAGAATGGCCTCAAATTGAACAGAGAGGGTGTTGAGAAGGAGAAAGATAAACTTTCAGACACCTGCAAAGGGTAGAATATTTTCCCTAGCATGATTGCTTTAGACTATATGAATCCGCTGTCCTCAGGGGCCATCCTGCATGCCATTGGAAGAGGAAGGCTGCAGGAGGAAAGGGGGAAGTCACATGTCTGGGCTTTTCCTATAATTGTTCCTAGGTTCCCAGTCAAGCCAATTTTTCAAGGTAAGAAGGACATTTCTCAGTGGACCTATGCCTTCCAGCTGTTGTCTTGCTTTCCCTTTTGTATTTGACACAGCTATACTTCCACTTTTATTTTTCATTGTCCTCTTCAGGTTAACTCTACATGTAGATTATATGGCTTTCTATAAAGGAATCAAGCCCTTCACATCTTTCAGCCCAAGATTTCAATATTGCTTGGAGAAACATGAATGGACATCTTGTCATGAAGAAAGAACCTCTGTGAACAGTTGCAGTGCTGTTTCCTGAAGCTTCTGCCTTGGGAAGACTCTTTTATATCTTCCTATTGTACCCTTATATTATTAATTCTAACATTAGAACATCTTCCCTAAATAAGTCTGAATTATTTTGCCCTACCGTCTTCAGCATTTTATTTTGGTTTTCACAGATGATTATGTTCCATTTGAATGTATTTTTCATATGCTACGCTCCTCCTAGCAAGATAGGACTTGTTAGAATACTGTTCTTGAACCATTAGGAAAGCTTTTTCTCATTTTGATATTCATCACTGCTTTTATTATTACAACAATAGCAAAGCATAATCTTGCCCAAAAGGGAGGCGATTATTTTACATTCATAACTTTGGAAATACCTGCTATGTGAAATGCTAAAGGCATTCTTTAATTATTATTGTTTCTTTTTGAAAAGCAGGAAAGTTAGACCACATGATTGATTCCTGTGTCTTTGCCACATGAACATTTTAATTACATGAAAAATGGTTATAGTTTAAATTAGTGGGCGCCTGGCATAATTCAGATTTTGAATCATCTTCTGGCAACCCCACTGCCACCACAATGTACATTTCTACTACTCTTCTCATGACTAATATTTCCAAATAAGAAGCAGTAGGAAGCAACAACAACAAATTCTAAGAAGAAGCAATTTAAACTTTTTTAGACAATTTTTATTTCTTTTAATTTTTTTTAAAAAAGATTTTATTCATTTATTTGAGAGAGTGGGAGGGAAGAACACAGAGGGAGAGTGAGAGGGAAAAACAGACTCCCCACCGAGCAGAGAGCCCTCTGTGTGACTCAATCCCAGGACCGCAGCATCGTGACCTGAGACGAAGGCGGACTCTTAACCAACTGAGCCACCCAGGCATCCACGACTATTTTTAAACTTAAGAGACCAACCTACAGAATGGTTAAGGACACTAATAAAAAGTACCTGTCATCTCTTCTGAAGAGGGGGACTAATAATTTATGAATAGTGAGAACAAAGGGAATCAGGACACAATAGGTTAATGACAGGAGAGAGACCTCTAGGAATAATTGCTGCCCTAAAACCATGTGTGGAAGTCAGATACTAAGGGAGGAAATAAAGAACTATAGATAAGAGACTTTATGCTTGCAGATTCCCTTTAAGTGTCACCTGAAGTAACTGGTAATGTTTGATAAAGCAAGTGTGAAGATATTTTGGTAAACTCTCAAGAATGATTAGATGAGACTTAGTCTGTATATTAAGTATTTTACTTCTAACTAATACACTTAAATACCTGATTTGGTATGTTGTATAGAAAACAAAATATTTTTTAAGAGGCAGGTTGAATATCATTTAAATAAATTCTCCATTGTCTTCATGTTCCTGAATCTGTAAGCTCAGAGCATCAATTTCTAACATCATTTGTGCCCATGAATTGCTTCAGATGTTTCTTGCATTCTTAACTTGGATTTTCAGAAAACTTTGGTAGTAGTATTTACTTAGTGCCAGTTCCAGCCTCATGGTATGGCTTGAAAATATGTAAGAGGGTCAAAGTGGAATAGAAGAAAAAGTTGCTGTTTGTTTGTTCATTTTTGAGCTAGTATCTTAGGAGGTGTTGGAGATGAAGGAGGTGGTAAGGGCTGGAGGGATAGGTTCATGCTGCTGAATGTTTAATTTTGAGTCTAGGAAGAGCAGGTGTACAATGGGAAGTCCTGACTTATCTGCTCTCACCTCATTGATTTTTCAGTAACTCGACCATGAACTATTCCCACCTCATTCCTAATATCTATGTCACAGTCACCTCACCTGTCATAAAGACGTAAAAATGGATGAAGTAAGTGTTCTTTTTTTGCTTTTGATGAGTAGGGCTTGTTACTGACTGTCTGACTGTCAAACTGAGTTGAAACTCTGGGAAGCGTTGGGGTCTTTGAGATTTTTCACTAGCTTATGTGTTAATTCAGCCACTGGATATTGCCTTGTTACCAAGTAAGTGCCTTAAGATTCTGTTCATTTTAAATCTTAAAAAAGGAGGGGCGCCTGGGTGGTGCAGTGGGTTAGCCTCTGCCTTCGGCTTGGGTCATGATCCAGGTCCAGGTCCTGGGATCGAGCCCCACATAGAACCCCACATCAAGCCCCGCATCGGGCTCTCTGCTCAGTGGCGAGCCTGCTTCCCCCATTCTCTCTGCCTGCCTCTCTGTCTCTCTCTGTCAAATAAATAAATAAAATCTTAAAAAAAATCTTAAAAAAGGAAAAAAATAACCAAATTAGATCACTATATTTATAAAACTTTCTCCCTTTAGCTACAGACCTGACATTCCTTTTGAAGTGAACTCTATGACTCTTTTTTAGTATAGGCTTTTTTGTGGGATAACTTTCAATCTAGAAGATGGCACTCCTGATTCATCATGTTTTATTATAGAACTTATTACATGGAAATGGGGGTGACCAATATATAGGCACAGGCCCTGGTTATTTTCTCCAAGTGGTCTTAAGAGGCTATCAACTCTCTCCCCATTTTAGCTAGCTGTCAAATGGAGGTATTCATACCAACTTAGTAACACAGAGTATGGTAATCCACATATTTTTTAGAGTCCAACATCAAATGTTTTGCTATCAGTTATTTATCATAAGATTGGTTATGAGAAAAATTGAACTGAAGAATATCTAGAGAATGATCGTTAAAGAGTTGATTGTGGAAAGTTATCTAGAGAATACAGTAGATATGTATAGCTTTAGAACAGTGTATCTTTCCCAAACTAGGTTTCCTGAATCACAGGGTACCTCAAGAGTTAATACAGTATTCAGAAATTTAAGGAGAAAACAGTTGCTGCACTAGCTCCTTTAAATTTCAATCTTGGTTTAATTTAGAATATTGAAGCATTGTGTTTTTTGAGCATAATATTTTGGCGTTCATTGAGCTGTAGTTTGGTGATAGCCATTGTCCTTCATTGAGGAACTTTCCAAGAGTAGACCTCTAAAAGTCACTGCTAAATGTATTTCAGGAATGTTGTTGAGAATCTGATTTATTCCAGTCACATTTTCCCCTTAGGGGGACCCATGTGAAGAAGTTCCCCTCAGGTCTCACTATTGAGTATAGGTCTTTTTTTTTTCTTGAAGATGTATTATTATTACTCATTGTTAAGTACTATTTTAAAATTATTATAAGATCTGTAAAATGAGCATTTGAAAATGTTTTTACTTTCACTAGGTACCAGCAAGCTCAAAGTCACATTTGCTGGTTTGCTCTAAGAAATCTTCTAGATCTTTTGGTATGTCTTTTATATACTTACAGCTTCATTTTCTTTTTCCTGACTTTATTTTATCATCTCTAATCTTCTTCAGAATTTTAAACTTGGTTTTGTTACATGTATATGTGTAGAGCTGGAGTGGGATGGAGCTATACATGCAGTATGGTTTTATGCCTTTTCTTATCAACTTAACTCGATTTCAAGCTTTTTTACCACAACATTCACATCTTAGTCACATGCTATTTCTTTCCCATATTGACACATTCCCTTGTTCGTGAAACACATTGTATTCAGTTGTTTAGCTATTATGTCTTAGTCACCACTACAGACATTGTGTGGAGTGTGTCCTAAGGAGCATGAAGGATGGAGTTGCCATTTACTGAGATGAGGAATACTTGCAGGAAAAACAGTTTTGGATGGGGTGAAAAATTAGGAGACGAATTTTGCACAAGTTAAGTTTGAGATGAACACATGCAATCATATCTTCCTAAGAATTCTTCTGGGGGCGCCTGGCCGGTTGGGAGTCTGCCTTTGGTTCTGGTTCTGGTCGTGACCTCTGGGGTCTTGAGATGGAGCCCTGCACCATAGGGCTTCCTGCTCAGTGGGGAGCCTGCTTATTCCTCTGCCCCCGACTTGTGCTTGCTCTCTCTCATTCTCTAGTATTCTCTTTCTAAAAAAAAAGAAGAATTCTTCCGGCTATGCTTATAAACAGGCAATGAGTCACATCTAAGGAACAGTAGCATAGATTTAGACCATTACTTAGTGATCTCTTTTCCTCCTCTCTTGATGGATAAGGAGACAGCATCTAACTTGTCAGGGAACATCAAATATATCATGTCCTCTGATCTAGGTCTCAGATCTTTGATTCCTAAAGAAGATACATGAATTTTCAGTGGTAATGAGGTGGGTCCTCTCTTGGCCTCAATCCCTTAATTGTTGGGAATTGGGGAAAACCTGGATTCCAGCTAAAACCACCATGCTGTCATTGGCAGAAATGAACACAGAACTCCAGGACCCAGCATGCTCTGCTTTTCCCTATTCATAAAGCACTCACAGCCCCTCCCAACCGCTTATTTCTAGCTTCAGGGCAGAACTAGGGTGAGACCAGTGGAGCACTGACTTGGGGAGGGCAGGTGGGCTAAAAATTAGAGATGGCAGTAACGTCTCAGTAGTCAAGATAAAAACTACTTTAATGCAATTAAAAAAAAAAAATCAAAATTTGGGCTCCTGGGTGGCTCTGTCGTTAAGTGTCTGCCTTCGGCTCAGGTCATGATCCCAGGGTACTGGGATCAAGCCCCACATCAGGCTCCCTGCTCGGCGGGAAGCTGGCTTCTCCCTCTCCCACTCCCCTTCCTCTGTTCCCTCTCTCGCTGTGTCTCTCTCTGTCAAATAAATAAACAAAATCTTTTAAAAAAATTAACGTTAAATAACAGTGCTGTGCCTAGCCAGATAGAATTCTGTGGCCAAAGGAAAAATCAGTAACACTAATTTTATTTATTTAAAATTTTGATCATTTGCTCAACATAGATTTTTTTTCATTTGGTACACCCTTAAAATTTGCTCCTGAAAAGCAGTGCCTTACTCTTCCCTGACCTTGGCCCCAGCTCTATTTAAACTAATCCATTTGTCTTTTACCACTGTCTACGTCAATTTCAACAGGAATACCAGGTTTCATCCTTTGGGCTGTCAACCTCACGTCACTTCTCCTTTGTCTCCGTCCCACTTCTCCTTAACTTTCACCTTGCCTTCTGGAATTCATTGATATTTAAGAGTTTGGAAGAGTTACATTAAGAACTTAAATCACTCATATTTTGAAGCTCTTCTCTGAATACTTTCTTTATCCTTTTTCCCTGCTTCTTTTATTTTCCTACCTGTCCTCTCAAATGGTAGTTATTTTCTTTCCCATATTCCTTATAACACCAGCATTGGAATGTAGATGTCTTTGCTCACTATAACTATTTCCAGATCCTTTCCTCTCCTTTCCCCCTATACTCCCTATATGTTAAATATCTTGTGATCAAAGCATATCACAAGGGGCGCCAGGGTGGCTCTGTCAGTTAAGCATCTGCCTTCGGCTCAAGTCATGATCCCAGGGTCCTGGGATGGAGCCCCACATAGTGCTCCTTGCTCAGAGGGGAGCCTGCTTCTCCCTCTCCCTCTGCCAGCTGCTCATCCTGCTTGTGCTCTCTCTATCTCAAATAAATAAATATAATCTTAAAAAAAAAAGCAAGCATACAACAAACTACCCACCCCACTTTTTTTGTAGTCATTCACTGACCCCAGTATCCATCTCCTTTGTTCCTGGAAGATTTTTAGCTCTTTGCCAACTGCCAAGTTCTGCAGCATTGCTCATTTATGGTTCCTAGTGATTTCAATATCCATTTAGTTAATTTTTGTAATCACTTGGCCTCAACTTCTTTGCTCACATCTCCTCCAATGATCTTGTTCTTCACTATTCCACAACCTTTCACTCCTATGAAAATGCCATAGATGACATTATTACCAAAAAATAACATCTTTGTAACCTTAATTTCAAGCATCACACTGTCCAAGCACTTCTTTATATCTTTTCATCTCACCTTTTCTAGAACCCCCAAATGAACAATTCTTTGAGCTCTTTGGTACTTTTCCACCCTCCTTTACCACTCTCTGTCTACAGCTGCTTCTTTATCCAAGTTAAATTCTGTCATTGGACATTCAAACTCTCCTTTACATATGTTCTCAACTTGCTTACCCATCTCATATTATCATACTTGTCTGGCAAATTCCAAACCTGGTTAAATACTTCTCTTGACCTATGTTGTCCCTGTATCTGCAGTTGGAGCAACATACAAAACCAGGCTGTCCGGTCTCACTTTAAATTAATTATATCTGACATTGAGTGGACTCTCAGTGCTGCTGAACCATCCTCCCTATTGCCCTCATTCATTCACTCTCACTCTGCTAGGCCTGTTTTCCCTACCTTTCCCTCTTTTCCAAATTTTCTTTGTTCCATCTTCATTCTTAACTGATTTCTTTGCTTTAATACGCTTTGCTTTAAATCACTTTAATAATGCAAATCAAAGAATGTTTATAGACTCCCACTATCACATCTGCCTGTCTACTTACACCTGTACTCATATATTTCGATTTCCATCTCCCTTTGATGGACTGACCATGTTCCTAGTAAAGGTAAACCATCCACTTGTGAAAATGTCAGTGTAGACATTTTCTTGTTGTTCTCCTAATTCAAATATTTCCCCTTTATACAGATCATGCTAATCATTTAGTTCTCTAATTTCTCCCATCTTTAAACAAAATCAAAACCAAAAATACCTCCCTAGACTCCCCAGTCTTCTTTAGTTTCTTATTATTTCTTTTTTACCTTTTAGAGAGTAATAGTTGAACTCATCATCTAACCTGATGCCTCTGTGTCCAGCTTCTTTCTTGAACACTTCTGACTCAGACTTTTGTTTCTATCCACTATTCTACTAAAACTGCTCTTTTCAAGGCACCAAATTTCATTTCTCTGTTAAACCCAATAATCAGCTCTAAGTCTTGATTTTTCTTGACTTACTAGCTGCACATGACCAAGTTGTCAATTTTCCTCCTTGAAATATCTTCTGTACTAGCTTCCAAGAACACCATACTTCTGGTTTTACTACTAATTCCCTGTAGTCCCTTTTCTTATTCTTATTTATCTTCTCAAACTTTAAATATGAGAGTAGTCTTGGTACTCTTTCACACACATCCTTTTGGTGATACCATCCAGTGCCATGGTTTTAATTATCATTTTTATATAACAGAATCCCCAAATTAATCTTTAGCTTAAATATTTTTTAACCCATTTGAATATCTAATAAGCACTTGAAATTTTAAGTGTCTTAAAGTAAATTCCCAGTCTAGCCTCTGCCCCACCTTACCCACAATGGAATCATTTCAGTTCTTTCCATCTTAATAAATGGTGACTTTACCCTGCAGTTTCTCAGGCCAAAAAACCATGGTGTCATCATTGACTCCTTTCCCTTACACACCGTATACAATCCATTGGCAAATCCTACCTTAAAATATATTACATATCTGAGGACTCTTTACCATCCCCATTGGTTTTATCTTGGTCTAAGATATTCCTGTTTCCTTTCTTTTCCTCCAGCAGTCTAACTCATAGCAACCAAAATTATGCCTTTAAGACGTAGTATCAGGTGATACCCTATTTCTGGCTTCTGTCTCCCTCAGAATAAAGCCAAGATACTAAAAATGACATAGAAGGGCCTACGTGATTCAACCTTTCACACCTTTTCTGGCCTTATCTATTATTCTTTCTCTTGCTCATTCACCCAGACACTCTGCTTCCTTTTCCTTCCTTTGGACATGCCAGTCATGCTCCCATCATCTTAAGTCCTTTGGCCCTGTTTTACTCTTTGCTTTGAAAGTTCTCCTCCAAGATATTGCATGGCTCATTTTCTCATCTCCTTCACGTATTGCCTTCTTAAGTGACACTCTCCCTAAAAATCATATTGGCCCAGATTTCCCTAATCCCTTTTCTTGTTTTATTTTTCTTAAAACCTATAATCATAATTGGACTATTGTATTTTAAATTATTTGTTTATTATTTTCTTCTCTCCCCTTTCTCCCTAAACACAAATTCTACACAAGAAGGTCTATGAGGGCAGGGATTTATGTCTGTTTATTTCCTTGCTGTACTCCAGTGCTATTAATAATGTTTGCCAATATGTTCAATTAGTATTTTTTCATTACTTTGGTAAATATATTTTATACATACATATATGTGTGTATATATATATATGAATGACATTAAAACTATAAAACTATTAAAACATGTGGAGATACATATATCTCCACATGTTGTTTCTTTAGGACCAACACATTAGTTTCCCTTATTTATTGGTGAACTTACCAGTTCATGGCACCAAAACATGAGATGAAAAGAAAGACATATCTTTCTACTTTCACCAATCTGGTGAGAAAAAAGCCCAAGTAGTATATTATATAATTTAGAGGTAATTAGCTTATTTTTCCATGTCACACATACATAGCTATAGTGCCTTTATTATTTGCTAGTAAAAACTAATACTTTACAATTGAGGACATTTATGTATATGCAGTCATCTTCACTGGGTTTTCTAGATGACTGTAGGCCAAGAGTGACAAACTGAAATGCCTTGAGTGTTCAGACAAAAAGCATAAATTTGTCCAGAGAGGCCATTGGTAACATAGGAAATGTGTTTCCCATCTGAAGTGGACAGCTGGTGCTCAGAATCAGTCAATAACTGTTACATATTTATTTGGGTTCAAAACAACCAGATCTTCAGATTTTCAAAAGAAGTTGGAAATGCATATTGCTCTCTGAAATCTCTTCATGTTTAAAATCTAGCAAAAAACTAAAATTTTGAAAAATCACTGTTGTACACTAAAGGATCTTTATAATTTGGATTTGGTTCCTGGGGTTCTTGTTTGCATTCTTTGCTTTTAGGTCTTGTGTGCCCAGTTGTGTAGGCCTAACCACTAATAGTTGTAAAAGTACTAGAGTGGTAAAAGTGATAGAGTGTAAGCAGAAAGCTCTCTGCCTTCTAACCTATGGCTTATTCATTTTTGGATTGTGAGCCAATAAGTCCAGAATTTTTGACAGGCTCTTCATTCTAGATTGTTAAGATACCTCCAAGAATTGTAAAGAATATCTTCTCTGGATAAAATTGGAGTTTACAGTTTTAGGGCTTTATAATTTATTATACTTTATAGGCTTGTTCCATTATGTGCATGCTTCTTACCAACATTATTTTAGATCACTCATGTACTTGTTCATTTAAAAAATACTTAGTGAGGGTCTCATATGTGCCATGCAAGGTACTTGTTGCTGTGTTTGTGTTCAGTGACAAATACTATTTGATGAGACAGAGAATCAATATCTGTTCTCTTCTTTCTTAATAACAGCACCAGTTTAATGTGGAATGATAATATGTCTAGCGAACATTGGTTCTTTCCCTCATGCTTGCATATTGTTGTGGCCATGTGACTAAATCCTATCTAATGAGGTTGTTAATGGGTTGAATTGTGTTCCCTAAAAAGATATGTTGAGTTCCTAAACACTAACACCTCAGAATGTGACCTTTTTTGGAAATAGGATCATTATAGATATAATAATACACTTAGTAGTGTAGTACTCCACTACTCACAGTAGAGTAGATGGGGACCCCCTCAATCCAATGATTGGTGTCCTTATAAGAAGGGAAGATGCACAGACAAAGGGAAGAAAACACTATGACAAGACACAAAGGGAGAATGCCGTATGACAACAGAGGCAGAGACTATAGTGACACAGCTTATATAAGCCAGGGAACACAAAGAACTGATGTCCACACCAAAAGCTAGAAAGAGGCAAGGAATAATTCTATTCAGGATTTCAGAGGGAGCACGGTGCTATTGACACCGTGATTTCAGACTTCCAGCCTCCAGAACTGTGAGAAAATAAATTTCTGTTGTTTTAAGATACTCAGTTTGTGGTACTTTGTTATAGTAGTCCGACAAAACTAATACAGAGGCATACGCAAGTTGTCATATGGGATTTCTAGGAAATCTCCTTTTTTCCCCAAGATTTTATTTATTTATTTGACAAAGAAAGAGAGAGAGAGAGAAAGAACCTGCGCATGAATGAGTAGACAGGGTGGCAGGCAAAGGGAGAAGGAGAAGCAGGCTCCTAACTGAGCAGAAATCCTGATGCAAGGCTTGATCCCAGGATCTGGAGATCATGATCTGAGCCAAAGGCAGATGCCTAACTGACTGAACCACCCAGGTGCCCCCTGGGAATTCTTCTTTCTAGAAGTTGTACATTTATCTGGAAATATGGATGTGATAACTTGAGCTCCAGCTGGCATGTTGAACCATGCAGCATTTTTGAGGATGGGATGGTAGAGAAGAACTATAGAAGAAGTCCAGGACATTGGTGGTATTGTGAAGCTGCTGTACTAACCCTGGAGGCCCTATATCTGACCCTTCTGTATGTGAGATTTAAGTACATTTCTGTCATGTTGAAGCATGCCATTTGGACTTTTATATGTAGGCAAGCCTAATCCTAACCAATATTCTGGTCTTCAAACACATTTGAGTATAGCACAGAGGAGAGGCATGGGTGGAGGGAGGGAGCAAAATTCAGGAAATACTTCACAGAAAGGATCTTTCAGCTGGGAGAAGAAAGGAAAAAAGGGGTTTGGGAAAGCACCAACAACTAAGTTCATTTCTATTATTATAATAATTCCTGATGGCCATGTTGCAAATACCTACTCTGGAGAGTTAATTCCTGAAAGAGCCAAATGTTAAAAAGGCACAGATTTTGAGGCAGCAAGGCAAGGTTGAAATGTCTTCTCTCTGGTCTCACTATCGGGGATTTGTGACTTATTATCTAATGTATCTAAATCTTTATTTTCTATAAAATTTGAATAAAAACATCTGACTGCCAGCCTTTTATGAGGAATAAATAAGGTAAAACAGTTACCAGTGCCTAGTGAGGAGTAGCTGAGATAGTACATCTAGAAATAACTGAAAGTATAATGAGTTATGAGGAATATATTAAGATAGCATAATTAGAAGTGCCTTGGTATCCTGCTTTTTATTATAGCAGATAGTCATTAGTTGTTATTTCTCCTCCATTCTTTCTTCTGCTAGTTTTTCTTATGTAATATAAAGTAAATAAGTCCATTTCTGGTTTTCTTCTCTAGATTTTCATAAAGTCTATCTTATGCTGTGTATGGTTCCTGAGTATCCCAGTGCACTTTTTTTGTGTTTCCATTTAACCAACCCTGTCTTCTGACCCGTACTTCTACTTATTGAAGTAGAATATCTACTGATAGTGTCCAGCTCTTTCTCACCACAGATATATGTGATATTGACTATTTGTTTCTAGCCACAACTGATGGTAGGACTCATCTTTCCTGCCTTCCTATCCCCAAACCAAATCTTCCTTGTGCCTGATTTTGGCTACCTTTAATTTGGTCTGCGTTGTTGAGGACCAAACCCCTGCTCTGACTTCTGCTTTAATTGATTTTCCTGGATTGGATCCTTCAACTTTCAAGTTGGTACTCCAATTTCCTATAGCAAGAATAGAGGATAATGAGCTTGAATAATTTTATTGTTTTCTGTGCAGATAGGAACAAAGGATTTAAAATGTTAAACTGTAGCTAAGCAGTGCCTAAATGTGGCCTTTGGCAAAACAGTTTTCTGAGTGTTCTTCTACTTCCCCAGAAGTAGATCCAGAAATGAATCCTTTTCTTTTTCTCCAAAAATTTCTAATCTTTAGCTGTCCCAGGTCATCCCAATTGGAAATTGCTAGGAAAACTGTGTATGTTGATGATGACATCTTAATTTTCCTGGAATATTTGCATGATAAAAGAGCACTGCAGAAAGCATCCTTGAGAGTAGATTTTAAGATTTTGTGTCCCTTCCAATTGCATTACTTTTCAGAAAAATATCTCCCATGCTTTTTGATTTGAATGACTGTAAATGTAGTCATTAACCAAAAATTAGGACTATGTATACAAGGTTATTAACTTTATTTTATAAAATATTTATAAAAATATATCATATATCACCATCATTTTCTAAATGACAGGAAATATTCATTAATGAATAGAAAGTACATCATCTCAGAATAAAGGATATTATTTTTCATGAAAGGACTACATTATTAATTTTGAATGTAGAAATTTTATATCAATTGTTTTGTTTGCATAAAAAATGTATAAAAAGTGTTTCAAAGTGACAAAAGTAAAAGGAGAAAAGGAAGGATGGAAAGAAAAAAACTGAACACCAAATATTCGCCTTTTTCCAAGGCACTGATTTTTTAAGTCACAACCATTTTTGAAAATCTAGTTTCATGTATGTATGTTTAGGATGAGTGTTGAACTTTATCTGAGTCCCAGCCTCCTGTAAAGCAAGGATGGTTGGAAAAGCCTCCCCCACCCCACCCCTTTTATTCTGTTTTGGGAAATTGCTAGGCTAATCAGAAGACCACCTGCCACAGCATAGTCTAAGACTGGAAACAATCCTGCCCCTTGTCAATGACTCCCTTGTTTTATAAGCCCTAGGGTTTCTCTCTCTTCTTTTAGACTTTTCTCATTAATGAATATTTTCCCCCTGATGCAAGAGCCTGAATAAAATCATCTCCTTAATTAAATGGTGTATTTTGTCTTTCATAATCAAAATATCTAACATCATCCATCTCCCCCGACCCTGTTTTTGGTTTCTGTTGTCATCAATTCAGCATTCTTTGTGATCTCTGACAAGCTAAGGAGCAGCTGCTTTGTCCCCTTTCTCCTTGATGAAAGAGAACAACAGTGGGCTGGGCTGGGAGACTGGCTTCTGCTGGCTCCAGGTGGCCCTTTAGGACAGTGGACGCTCAGCCTGAGGTAACTGAATATTTATACAACATGACCAGGCAGATATTTTCATATTTTTCTGACCAGGATGTTATGTGTTCCTGTGAAGTGTTTTATTTTTGTTTTTTGTTTTTGTTTTTCATGGGGTTGATGGCAAAGGAAGTGCCTTTGTGAGCAAGGAGGGAAAAAAGAATGATTGCTATTTAGTTTTTAAGCTAGAATTCAGTTTATTGAAGTAATAGTTTGAGACCTAGTTTTCCTTAAGCCTTTAAAGTTAACGTACAGGTCTGATTTTACTTTTTTTTAAAATTTAATTTCTTTTCAGTGTATCAGATTTCATTGTTTATGCACCACACCCAGTTCTCCATGCAATACGTGCCCTCCATAATACCCGCCACCAGGCTCCCCCAACCTCCCTCTCTCCTCCCTTTCCAAACCCTCAGATTGTTTTTCAGAGTCTATAGTCTCTCATGGTTCACCTCCCCTTCCAATTTCCCTCAACTCCCTTCTCCTCTCCATCTCCCCATGTCCTCCGTGTTATCCCTTATGCTCCACAAATAAGTGAAACCATATGATAATTGGTTCTCTCTGCTTGACTTATTTCACTCAGCATAATCTCTTCCAGTCCCATCCATGTTGATACAAAACTTGGGTATTCATCCTTTCTGATGGAGGCATAATACTCCATAATGTATATGGACCAC
>NW_019154143.1:1814365-1961031 GCF_002288905.1 Enhydra lutris kenyoni
TTTGTGTCTTCTTCAATTTCTTTCATGAGTGTTCTGTAGTTCCTCTACAGATCCTTTACCTCTTTGGTTAGGTTTATTCCCAGGTATCTTATGGTTCTTGGTGCTATAGTAAATGGAATTGATTCTCTAATTTCCCTTTCCATGTTTTCATTATTAGTGTAATATAAGAAAGCAACTGATTTCTGTACATTGACTTTGTATCCTGCCACATTACTGAATTGCTGTATGAGTTCTAGTAGTTTGGGGGTGGAGTCTTTTGGGTTTTCCATAGAAAGAATCATGTCATCTGCGAAGAGAGAGAGTTTGACTTCTTCATTGCCAATTTGGATACCTTTTATTTCTCTTTGTTGTCTGATTGCTGTTGCTAGGACTTCTAATACTATGTTGAACAAGAGTGGTGAGAGTGGGCATCCTTGTCGTATTCCTGATCTCAACGGGAAAGCTGCAAGCTTTTTCTCATTGAGGATGATATTTGCTGTGGGTTTTTCATAGATAGATTTTATGAAGTTCAGGAATGTTCCCTCTATCCCTATACTTTGAAGCGTTTTAATCAGAAATGGGTGCTGGATTTTGTCAAATGCTTTTTCTGCATCAATTGAGATGACCATGTGGTTCTTCTCTCTTCTCTTATTGATTTATTCTATCACATTGATTGATTTGCGAATGTTGAACCATCCTTGCAACCCAGGAATGAATCCCAACTGGTCTTGGTGGATAATCTTTTTAATGTGCTGTTGGATCCTATTTGCTAGGATCTTGTTGAGAATCTTAGCATCCATATTCATCAGTGATATTGGTCTGAAATTCTCCTTTTTGTTAGGCTCTTTGCCTGGTTTGGGGATCAGGGTAATGCTGGCTTCATAAAAAGAGTCTGGAAGTTTTCCTTCTGCTTCAATTTTTTGAAACAGCTTCAGGAGAATAGGTGTTATTTCTTCTTTGAAAGTTTGGTAGAATTCCCCAGGGAATCCATCAGGTCCTAGGCTTTTGTTTTTTGGGAGGTTTTTGATCACTGCTTCAATCTCCTTAATAGATATCGGTATATTCAGGTTGTTAATTTCTTCCTGTTTCAATTTTGGAAGTTTATAGTTTTCCAGGAATGCATCCATTTCATCTAGGTTGCTTAGCTTATTGGCGTAACTGTTGATAATAACTTCTGATGATTGTTATAAATCTGATAAACTATAAGGATAACTATGAGTGGATGATAATTTTTAATCAATTCATATTGAAATGAATAGCCTTCTTTAAATATAGGATCATTTTAAACTTAGTCTATTAAATTTGTTTAAACACTTTAAAATATATTTAAATTCTTTTATCCTCTGACTTTGCAATGTACAAAGTAAATTTAATCAATTATGTACCTAATTCTAAGCTCTTGCCAGGGTTAAGTTCCTCTTTTTCACTAAGGAAACAGTTTTACTATTCCAGGTAAGTTGGAATTTCCATCCCACAAGAACAGGGAGAAGTTATGGATATGAGGGATTTTTATCTAGACTGGGTGAAGCTGACTCATCTTACACCAGTGAGAGAATGTACACTGTTGTATCTAGCTGCCTTTTTTTTCCCCCAAGATTTTATGTATTTTTTTGAGAGAGAGAGAACATAAGTAGGATGAGCAGCAAGCAGGGGGAGAAGGAGGAGCAGGCTCCCCACTGAGCAAGGAACCCTATGTGGGGCTCCATCCCAGGACCCTGGGATCATGACTAGAGCCAAAGGCAGATGCTTAACGAATGAGCCACCCAGGTGCCTCTCTAGCTGCTTTTACAACAGTGATTCTTAATCTAAACTCTTTAAACTCAGTTGGTTTCTTTCAGTTTTCAGTTACATTTTACCAAATGTTTTTCACCCTATTTGAGTCTGCAACATCTCAGAGAGGTTGCAGATAACCTCCGTTAACCACTTTTCCCTGATGGAGTGATCACTGGATTATTTTTATATTTTATGGCTGGTCACAGCTCTTTTGTGGTTATTAAAAAGGCTTGGATTCTGTATATATCCCATGACTTGGTCTTGTCCATTAGATCACAGTTTCTGAATCCCACTAATTATGTTACCAATCTATGTGCACTTCTGCATGGACTAGTGTTTATAACCCAGTGGGGAAAACTACATAGCCTCAACCAGAGGAAGGTTGAGAGTCCAAGATCCTAAAATGTAGGGAAAAGACAGGGGGGCATAGATGATAACCTGATTGCCAACATTGTCTTCAGTTGTGTGTGAGCTACAGTCTTAGCTTCTTCAACTGTGTAATACCTATCTCAATGTGTGCAGTAAAAGGTCAGTGTGATCATACGCTTGGAGAACTGATGAGATATTTTTACAAATAAAAGGCATAAAGCCAATGAGTACCATATTTATATTTCTCATCATTTGGATAGAAAATAATAATAATTCTTTTAAAAGTAAACATGTGAAGTGTATTTGATTTTAAAGAGATGGATTGTGAATGAATGAAAGTGCATTGAAAACACTATGCAACAAGAGGAGTCCTTCGAATTTTGTGAGTGAGTATATATCATGGAAGGAAATAGTCGTGGGTAATAAAACAACCCAACTCTGCTAAATAGACTATGTGACACAAAATATGTATTGCTTCTGAAGTAAATTAAATATGACTTAGGAGAATGAGCTAAAGAGACAGTTTCTGGGACCAAGGGGCTAGAACCTTTTACAATAAATAAAATAAATCCTAACAAGTGCTCTTTTTTTCCCCTTCAGGCCTTTCCTATTAAAGTGATAAATGCTTACAAAACAGATATCCAGCTACATAATCAAGCAGATTGAATGGGACTGGGGGACATTACACAACAGTAATTTTGATTCTTCAAACTTTTGGAAACAAAACTACTTTGAGATAAAGAATAAAATTTTAAGCCAGAATAGCATACGGTGAAAAGCGTTTTAAATTCATGCCTTCCTTTGGAAGTTGTATCTTTTTGGACACTCAAGAGTTGGATTTACAGCCACAAATCAAATGTTCCGAGATCCTTGGCTGCTGAGCCTGACTGCCCTCACCCAGCCAATTGGGCTATAAAACACCTGGGTTGATGCTATTTATTCCAGAGAGGAGGAGCAAAGTTGTGAAAAACAAAATGAAAAAAAGACTTCCCTAGGCAAAATTATGATGTATTCAAAAATTTCTTTGTCTTCTCATTGTCCTTGTGGCATATGTTCTTTCTCAGCCTTTCGTTCCCAGTATCTCCATGACTGAAGAGTACAGAGTGATGTTTCTTGATCTTAGATCAGTTTATCAACCCATTGCCCTAATTTAGGATTTGTCAACCCCACCACCCATGCAAACTTGTTACCAATGTCACTCTCACCTTACTCTGCCTTTTAGATGAAAATAGTAAATTTTTTCAGTAGATTGATCGTTGTGAAGGTCATCTATCAGTGTCTTAGTCAGCTTGGGTTGCTGTAACAAAATACTATAGACTGGGTTGTTTAAACAACAGAACTTTATTTCTTCCAGTTCCAGAGGCCTAAAGTCCAAGATCAGGTTGCTGGCATAGTATAGTTCTGTGAGAGCTATCTTCCTAGCTTGCAGATGTCTACCTTCTTGCTTTATCCTCATATAGCAAAGAGAAAGAGCGTGCACTTGTGCCTCTTATAAGAACACTAATCCCATCATTGGGGCTCTACTGTCATGACCTCATCTAAACCTATTTCCTTTCTGAAAGTCCCATCTACAAATATCATCACACTTGTGATTAGGATTTCCTGAGAATTTTGGTGGGACACAAATATTCAGTCCATAGCAATCAGTATATGAGTTGTCGTTTTCTTGTCTTTCTAAGGAAATCTATTAAAATCTCTCTAGTAGGTTGTCATGCAGTATAGCAGGCAAGGGACAGAAAAATGAGTAAGTGAAATATTTTAGCAATGGCCAGTTCTTTAGCCCTCTTCTAAAAGTTTTTATCATTCAGGAGACATTCACTTCTGTTTGGAGCAGGTCCAGGATAGGTAGGGTTTAGTCACTAGAGGGATGACATCTTTTTTCCACCTCATAAACAAAGAAAGGATTCTGCTCTGTTTGTCTTGTGCCCAGTGACACTCACAGACTGCTAGAGCAGGCACAAGGTGACTGCTTGCAGTAGGCTAACCTCCCTGCACATTTCAGCCAGAAGTCAGCTCTTCTGCTTCTGAGGAGGTAAACACTACCACCTTATGAGGATATTTCTTAAATCACGTGGATGTTTTTTCAGTGTTGGCAATAAGGGATTGAGTAAACAAATCTGAAGGACACAACATCAGGAGCCAGGAGGTGAGTGCCAAGAATAATCTGAGCAGTGGGTAGGAAATAAAACTGGTGGGACTGGGGAGGCAGGAGTCAGTGGCAGGAGAGGAGAGCTAAACAAGCTGTTCCCACGAAGTTGTCTGGTATCCACAGCAGAAAGCAGGAGAGATTAGGATACCAGAATGGAGCTGTCTGGCAAGGGAGGAGGGAAGGCATTCCCGAAGCCCATCTGAAGTCACAGGGAAGGGGTCTGGAGATTTAATGGGAATAGAAAAATCAGGAGATGAACAAGTAGGGTAATAAGAATATGAACCAGATCTGAGGAGAGAGGCTCATTTAACTGACTTCTTAGGTTGTTCTCTTATCAGGAAGCAATACCTAGTGGTAGGAGAGAGGATATTAGGTGCCTACAGGCTGAGAGAGGGCCATGCAAACAATAGTAGCTTGCTGGGAGGTAAACTCTGTTGCTGTGTGTAGCTAAATCAAAGGTAACCTCATATCCCTTCCATCTTCCACCTGTTACCAGTTAGCAGGACACTGCCTGAAGGAATGTTGCGTGATCACAACATTCTGCCAGACCAGAGACAGTTTGAGCAGTATCCCACAGAACTGCCCATTTCTGAGAATCCAAGAATTTCAGAGTTGGAAGGGACCCATGCCAGCAACCTTAACGGACTGAGATTTGTCCTAATACCCTGAAACTTTTCTTTCCTAAGAGGCAAACCCTCAGAGCCCACTGGAAGAATCCTGAGCCTTGTTCCTTATCTTTAGTATTGCTCTTTACCTAAGATATCCTAAAAGAAGAAAAGGAATTATTTTTGACTGTCTTTTAGTAAATTTATTGCTAGTATAAGACAGGGAATGTTCTGCTTACTTTTACCCCACAGATATGTTTCCTTATATATTCATTTTCCAAGGTTGCTATAACTATGTACCACAGAGCATGTGCTTAAAACAACAGAAATTTATTGTCTTATAGTTCTAGAGGCTAGAAGACCGAAATTAAAATTAAGGCAGGGCCATGCTCCCTCTGAAAACTTTCCTTGCCTTTTCCTAACTCCTGGTCATTTGCTATCAGGCTTTGGTGTTCCTTAGCTTATATATACATCCCTCCCATCCCATCTCACATGGTGTTCTCCCCATGTCTCTGTCTTTACATGTCCATATAAGGATGCCACTCCTGTTGAATTAGGGGCCCACTTTACTCCAGTGTGATCTCATCTTAACTAATTATATCTGCAAAGAACCTCTTTCTAAGAAAGGTCACATTCTTATGTACTAGGGGTTAGGGCTTCAGTGTATCTTTTTGGGGAGGATATAATTCAACCTCTAATGCCTTACGTGAGATTTTTCTGGCAAGATGTGAAAGGACACTTGTTTCAGTGTTGGAAGTACCAACATTGCATTTGGATTATATGAATTGAGGATAGAAGAACTGATTTTATTTTTGCAGATTTTTCTGCAATGTAACCTGAAGTCATTCTTTCATAGGTTACATGACTAATTACTATTCACCCTGAATTCATATGAAGGAACATCTTGCCAGCCCCTTTCTGCTAAGGACATCATTGGTGCATACTCCTCAGTCTGGGAGGTTTATACAGTACAAAATATACAGTGCAAAAGGGAATAGGATGTAAGGACGATTTTCATATTTCTCTAGTTTGCTGCCCTGAGAATCTTTATTTCTAGTTTCACTTTAAAAGTATCTATCACTGGTTCAAGGGTGAGCGTCAAATGAGAGATGGGCATGGTGGTCCTCTGTTAAGGGCTGAAAGTGTCTCCCTGAAATTTATATGCGGAAGCCCTCACTCCCAATGTGATGGTTTTGGAGATGGAGTCTTTGGGAGATACAGGCACACCTTAGAGATATAGAGGGTTTGGTTCTAGACCACTGCATAAAGGAGATTTTACAGTAAAACAAGTCAAATGAATGTTGTGGTTTCTCAGTGTGTATAAAAGGTATGTTTACACTGTACTACAGTCTCTTAAGTCTACAGTTGCATTACGTCTAAAAAAGATAGGTATATGTATATACCTTGAATTAAAAAATATTGTTAAAGTATACAAACCATCATCTGAGCTTCCAGGAAGTCATAATCACTGATCACAGATAATCATAATAAATATAATGATAATGAAAAATTGTGAGAATTACCAAAAATGTGACACAGAGATCTGAAGAAAGCAAAAGCTGTTGGAAAAATGACACCACCATTAGATTTGTTCAACACAGCAGACCTCTACACTGGGTTGGCACAAACCTTCACTTTCTAAAAAAACACAATACCCACAAAGTACAGTAAAGAGAAGCACAATAAAATGAGATATGCCTGTAATTGGGTTAGAAGAGGTCACCAGAGTAGGGCTCTCATGATGGCATTATTGCCCTTATCAGAAGAGATACTGGAGTGTACCTGCTGCCTCTCATTCTTTATCCACCATGTGAGAACAGAGTAAGAAGGCATCTACAAGTCAAGAAGAGAACTCTTACCAGAAACCAACCATACTGACAGTCCTGATCTTGGAACTCCAGCTTCCAGAAATGTAAGCAAACAAATTTCTGCAGTTTAAGACACCCAGTCTTTGGTATTTTGTTATGGCAGCCCCGGAAGATCTTATGCTACCTCACTACTATGGAAACTATCAAATTTCAAGTTCCTTGTGGGTAGTGGCCAGCTCTTTTATGCATAATACATAGTAGTGCTTTACAGTTAGCTCATAACCCCCACATTTGTATTACACTGCAAATGTCCCTTTTTTACAGATGAAGAAACAGAATTAGAAAGATTTGATGAACCTAAGTTGAATTCAAATTTCTCTCACAACTTGCTCATCTTGCCCACTGCCCTGTGCTTTGTATAGTCTCAGTGTCTTGAACATAACTTAAACTCAATTCTGGCCTATTCTCTTACAGAACCTCATGTTGTAGACAGTGTTGGGGGGATAGCAGACTGTGTGGGTTGAGTCCTGTGAAAATGCTGTGGTTAGCTTTCTTTGATTTCCCTCCAGAGTGTATCTGTAGTTGCCGATATTATTATAGATATCCTTGTGTCCTAAAATCCACAGAGACAAGCAGAAGGTTGGAATGGGTCCGGGGGCAGAGATACTCATGGGCAAGGGCAGGGGAGGCAGGGAGGAGACAATGAGCAGCCTTTTGTGAATTAGAGGCTGGTGGAGTATCTAGAGAGAAGAATTGCAATTTCTCAGCTTTGTTATGCTGAGGCCAAAAGCACTGCTGCCATTCTGTACTTTCATCTTTCTGACTGCTAAAGACCACAGACAGTTTCATTCTAACTTATGAACATGATGAACTGTGTCCCAGTGTGGACAAGGATATGGAGGAAACCTAATTAAGTGGCTGTAAGAGCTTTGAACTACAAGTTGGTGCTATCAGATTTGATATTTAAAAAAAAAAAATCCGCTATCATCCAGGTTATCAGTTGAATTATTTTTCTTCATTATAAATAATATCCCAAGCCTAAGTATTTAGAGAGAGATTACTCAAAATAACAGTCTCCTTGCCAAGATGTACATACTGGATGTCCCTTAGCTACTTCTCTTGAAGCTCACAGAAGAAAGGGTCATTTCAATTGAATCAGTGAGATCTGGGGAGGAAAGTATAAAGTTAGCTATTGCAGACTCTTTGGGGATTGGGTGAATGTTCCACATTCTGGGAAAGGTGAGTAAATTGGTAGTGATGCTGTTCTTGCATGTCAATGTCTGTCAATCATGGTATTAAGTATCCTTGTGCAATGTGGAAGGAATAGGGGCTGGTTGAACTACCCAAGAATTTATAATCTTCAGGTGGCTGTGATAATTTAGGATAAATGGAGTTAGAAAGACTTCTTTAAAGAGGGAAATATTGAGAACCATTGAGAGGAGTAGTTCATCAAACATTATGTGTCTATGAACCACTCAGGTAAGTTGTTAATGTAAATTTCTGGAACCCACCACAGATTCTAATTCAATATATTTGGAGAGAGTATTTATATAATTTATCTCTGGTGGTTCTGATAGAGATGGACACAGCAAGGAAACATTGGTTTAGAAAAAAATTAATTCTGTCATTTGGCTGAAAGAGGCCATTCTAAGTAACAAAAAAGAGACATAAAACAAGGATGGGGCACCAAAACTTTCTAGGATAAAGAAAAGACAAATGTTGAGATAGGTGAAAAAACTTACAGACACCACAGTGTAAAATTTGGAATACCTTTTTAAAAATCCAAAATTTTTTACCACCTTTTGTTCATTCGGTAGTTCAACTTTAGTCCTTACGTTAACAATTTTTAAAATATCAAATATTATTTGTTTTTATAATTTTTCAATTTTATTATTAAAAGTACAGCCACCAATTTAGCAAAGTTTGTCTTACATAACTGAAATAACTTCACAAGCACTGTCAGCTGCTAGATTGTTCAGGATGTTACTATATTGCATGTTTTGTTTTGTTTTTTAAATCACTTTATTGTGGAATGATTGACTATAAAATGCTGTACATATTTAATGAATATAACTTGGTGAGTTTGGAGACAACTATACATCCATGAAATCATCAGACAATCTATGCCATGAAAATATTCATCCTCTCCAAGAGTTTCCTCCTGCTCTTTTATTACTATTATTACTATTTTTATTTTATGATAAGAGCACTTAACATAAAATCTACTCTTTTAGCAAATTTTTAAGTACATAGGCTGGTTAATTGTGTCAACTTGACTGGGCTAATGTCCAGATAGTTGATAAAACATTTCTGGGTGTATCTGGGAGGATGTTTCTTGAAGAGATTAGCATTTGAACCTGTAGCCTGGGTAAAGAAGATCACCAAAGCAAGTGGGCGTTATCTAGTCCATTTAGGGCTTTAAAAGAGCAAAAAGATGAAGAAAGGGTGTATTTGTTCCTATTGCTTTAGTTGGGGCATCCATCTTTCCCTGCCCTTGGATATCAGCACCCCTGGTTCTCAGGCTTTTAGATTCAGACTGAATTGCCACACCAGCTTTCCTTGTTCTTCAGCTTGCATATGGCAGACCATGGGACTTCTCTGTCTCCATGATCATCTCTCTCTCTTTCAAGATATCTGCATATATATAGATACCTATCTATATATCTTTTCAGATATCTATATATGTATATCTATAAATATATAGATACATAAATATGTACATATATAGATATATCTGTTTCTCTGGAGAATTCTGATCAGTAGAATATACAATATGGTATTGCTAACTATAGATATCATGATGTACAGTAGATCTCTATGACTTATTCGCATGGCATAACTGAAACTACATAAGTTATAATTTTTTAAAGATTTTATTTATTTGATAGACAGAGATCACAAGTAGGCAGAGAGACAGGCAGAGAGAGAGGAAGGGAAGCAGGCTCTCTGCTGAGCAGAAAGCCCAATGCGGGGCTCGATCCCAGGACCCTGGGATCATGACCTGAGCCAAAGGCAGAGGCTTTAACCACTGAGCCACCCAGGCACCCCCATAAGTTATAATTTTAATATAATATTGCTACTACCACTATTGTGCTATTTAAGTGCTTTTGAAGTCAGAGACTTGCTTTTCTTCTTTACACCACATTGTGACATTGTTCATTAAATATTTATTGATTATTGGTTGGGAAATATGGCATATATTCATGAGACTGACTCACTTTTACAAATTTAACCAAATAAGCTATTTTGCTCTATTTTTTTTTATCATCCATGTCATTTAACTTCTCTTGCATATTTTTAATCTCCTTATTTATTTGTGCTATAATATGGTTGGTTTTCCCAGCTATTTTTAAATTTATAAGTTTTCCTTTCAGCTGTATCTAATCTCAATTTAAGCACCTCTTGGATTTTTTAAATTTGAGGATTAAATGTTGTTTATATTTGAATATATTATTCTCTTTCATATGGGTTCATCCCCCTGTAATGCTCTATTCTTGTTCTATGTATTCTCTTTCCTTTTGTAATTTTTTGATCATTTAAAATCTATTTTAAGATACTTTAAGGTTGCTCTATTTCCTTCAGTTTGTCAGATATGAATACTTTGATCTCTTGCATTTTCTTTCTATTGTGTATGATGGTGTGTTTCCTTATGTCTTTGGACATTTTGTTAATTACTTCATCCTTAGTGTGTAAGTCTTTATGGGAAATCTGCATATGCCTTGAATCATGAAGGCAGCATGATGGGATGTTTCAGAAGTCCTATGAGATTAAATGGTCATATCGTGATTCTTAAGTTAGTTTTTGGTTCAGGATTTATTCATAATTTTGGTACTCTAAATTTTGTTACCTTGCCCATATTCAACACTTTAGTTTTCTGTTTAGAGCTCAGATTATCCTTAACACCACCCTGGGCCTGTAGATGTAGATTTTCTGGTCTATGACAGACTGTGAAATCCTTTCTTCATTCTTAGTGTTAGGTAGCAATCTCTGTTTTATTTTTTAATTTTTAAAAAGATTTTATTTATTTGACAGAGAGATCATAAGTAGGCAGAGAGGCAGGCAGAGAGAGAGGAGGAAGCAGACTCCCTGCTGAGCAGAGACCCCCCCCCCCCCACAATGTGGGGCTTGATCCCAGGACACAGGGCCATGTGGCTGTAGCTGCTGTCTCAGCCCAAACATCAGAACTCTAGCCCATAAAGTGTTTATCTGATCCTGGTATCCCTGTGGGTTGTAGTGGATTTCCCTCTTGCTTAGCATTTTTTTTAATGATTTTCCTCTTTATGACTTTTCCTAAGGAAATGTTTTCTTTTCCCCTTTTGAGGTCAGCTATCTCTTTTAGATTTTTAACATTTATTTTATCCAAAAGTACTATATAGTTGTAGTAAGATGAAGGGATGTTTATATCTGTTTAGACTGCACATCTTGTCTGAAAGACCTGAAGATTTTTATCATTATCCTCGTTTTATTGATGAGGATAGAGGAGGTTGGGGCCAACTAAGCCTATTTTAGAAGTGAAAACTCGATATTATTGAAGCACATTTTGTACTTGCCAGTTTATAAGTGGGTGAATTTAGGTGAAGCAAAGGAAGTCTTATAGAAAGATAGAGGTGAGGAGGGTGGTGGAGAATGATAAATGTAGTTCATAAGTGTCATCAAAGCATGAGGTACAGATTAGGATATATTCAAGGGGGAGGCCAGAAACAATACACATCCACAATATCATAATACAAAAAGAAGTGGTGGGGAGAATCTAACTGGAACAGGCATGCTCTGAAAAACATCTTCAGATTTTAAATCTTTTAAATAACATGCTGACAAGAAACACATCTGCTGACTAAATTCAAAACTGTCCACTATTTTGCCATGTGAGGATTAAATAATTTAGACTTTGTCTTTTAACCAGTGGGGGTAGAGAATATAAAATCCCTCCTTTGAAGTTCACTGCAATACTCTTATCATAGCCAATTTTCATAGCAAATATCAAAGTACAGTTTGCACTTTATAAGCACGTATGAAGTGACGGTTGAGGCAGGTTTCCAAACATATGCTAAGAAATATGAGATACCATATTAAAATGACCCCTTTACAATGTGGGTAATATGCTCATAAAATTTTGAAAATGTGTCTATTGTGATTTGTACACCATAGGGAATAAATAAGCATTGTTTAATGTGTAATTGTTTAATATATAACTGAGTTTCCAAGAGGCACATTCCCCCCCCACACCCCGATACAACCTCAGTGTCCCAAAGTGGGGAAAGAGGAGATGGGAAGATATATGCTGATACCATGGCTCTCTTGAAAAAAGAAAGCCCAGCTAGGACAAGAAAACCAGACATTTATAGGGACAAATCTGATAAGATATGGTCATAGTAGGGTACCACACAGCAGTAGTTTCAATTATTTTTCTTCTCCTTTCTTTCTTTTTTTGTGTGTGTGGTTTTTTGTTTGTTTGTTTGTTTGTTTTGTTTTGTTTGTTGTTTCTGGAAACACAACCATTTTGGATCTTTTTCAGCCTTTGTAGAATCAGGCCTTTTGTCTGAGAGTGGTGGTTCTCAAAGTGTAGTCCTATGACGAGCAGCATCAGCATCACCTGGGAACTTGTTAGAATAGCAAATTCTGTCTCCCTTTCAGATTCACTGATTCAGAAGTTCTCTGGGTAGAGTCCAACAGTATGGGATTTAATAAACTCTTCAGGTGATTCTGATGCACACTGAGATTCAAGAAATGTCCGAGGGGGAGAAAAAGTTTATATGCTAGACATTTCTGCATCTTTAATTGATATGGAGTAGATGGAGCCATCAGTATTTGGCAGAACTTCAGAATAGCCATTCTGGACTATTACTACTACTCATAGCTGGTTCTTTTTGAGTACTTCTTTTCTAAATACTTTACATGCATTGGCCCACTTAGGAACACTATTATTATAGGAACACTATATTTAATACATGGAACACTATTATTATTCCAATATTATACAGGAGAAAAATCCCAGAAGCTCAGAGAAGTTAAGTAATTAGCCATAGGGCACAAAGCATTAGCTGCACACCAAAATCCATTCTCAAATCATCTCCTATCAGGAAAACTTAGACAATTCAGTGAGAAGTAAATTTCTCTTTTGTTTAAACCATAGCATATGTTTGGGTCTATGTTTCACTGCACCTTGGGCTACCCTAACAAATGTGCACAAGTAAATGTTAGAGTTTATAGTTTAACCCAGATAGTTTCATTCTAGATTCTATGCTTTTAACCCTAATACTTTACTACCTGTCCAGAACTGCTGTAGATGCTCAAAATGTACTTGAAGAACTTTATCCTGTTTCTCTCTTGTGTATCTATCTCTGCCCTAAATTGGATCCTTCAGTATGATGATTTTTTGCAGTTTTTAGAGCATTGTGCATTATAAAGGAACATAAATACTTATTTTCCTTTAATTTCTTAGGGTGTTTATTCAGCAGTGTCTTTTTCTTTTAAAATGTATATGGTTGCATTATTTTTTTGAAAATCTCATATTACTTTGTGAAATTATTGCTTTGCTAAAATTTTTGCCTGTCATGTTTACTCAATTCTAAAGTTATATTTCTTTCCTCATCCCTATCCCGAGAATTATCACTAAGCTATCTTAGGATCCTGATGCTCTTTTTAGAAATCATATGTCATTTTTAATGTTTTAATTCTTATATGTCTCTATTCTCTCTATACATATGAAAATAAATATCTCCCATATTATTAATGTAAGTTTCCATAGTTAATCTAAACTACATTTGATAGGCTTTCCCACATTTGGTAAAAAATTTTTATGTAAAGGACAGAATCCTAAGATTGCCCGTTAATTTTTCTAAGATAAATTTGGCAAATAGTACTAAAATATATATCTATATAGAGTTTAGTATCAAACTATGGATTCATAAAGGCAGCAAACATTGCAGCAGAAGAAATATGCAGTAGCAGAAATATGCTAGACATGGACAAGCTAGTCTTGGCATTGACATTTAAGAATTGTGTGAGACTGGACATGGTACTTATGGTCTCTGGGGAACAACTCCTCATTTGTAAAATGACAGACTTAGATGATGCCTAAAGTTCTTTCTAGCAATAAAATTCTATGTTCCTCATTCTAAGCCTGAAGGTTAATTTCAATGACATTTCCCGCTGGGCCTGATTTCCCAAAGAGAAGCCCTTGATGCTTAAGCTTATAGAATATAAGGTCAGTGTATCAATTAGGATGAGGCCAGTCAAGTGAAATCCATTTTAAATTGTTCAATAAAAGGAATTTAATATAAGGAATTAATGTTAAAGGTTTGAGAAGAGCTTAAGGAGCAATAATAGGATGCTACTCTCAGCTTCTGTAGTAGAGGGACAAAGGGAAGAGGTGGTCTTACCAGAACCCAAGGATGAGTCTATCTGGAAAGAGTTGGAACCCCATAATAGGGACCTTGTGAAGCTAGTGATGGAATCATGATGGAAGGAATTCCTTGAATGAGATGGAAACATGTTGGAAAGGGCTTCTTGAATGAGCTTCATCCACAAAGAGACGCAGTGAATATCAGAGACAATTTTCAAATCAGAGCCATAAGAGACATTTTGTGGCTTCTCCCCTTTCTGCCCCATCTAATCCCCTTCAAGACCCTGTCATTTGTTAAATTTAACTGGAAGTTAATAGATAAAGAATCCTAGCAAATGTAGGTTTCAGGGATCAGTCCCCTATAACAAAGAATATAGGAGAAAAGTTTTAACTGATTGATGCAGGAGTATAAGTCATTTATCACAGATTCCTCGCTTCCAGTTTTAGTGAATTTCTTATCCTAAATTCCAGTGTGATTGGCCATGGGTTTGTTTTACAGCCCCAACTCTGATTAATTAGCTATGACAACTGTAAACCAAAGACACCTCCTCCTGAATAGTCCTCCACAATTCCTGTGAGCCTAGTTACCTCACCACCAAATGTTAGCTAGTAGGATGCAAATCCTCCATGAAGGGAGCCAGAATCAAGAGATTTGTCCTGGAGCTGGTTATCATGAATAAGGCTCTTTCTGTGGAAGGGGAACATGGATGTTCCAGGCAGTTGGAGTAACATGTCACTCCACATTCTCAGAAAGAAGAAGGTATAAGAAAAGGCAGCTAGGCTTGGTCATGATGGTACATCTCAGCTGAGGGCACCAAGGAGGGCCTCCTACTCACAGCTGTCATAGTGAGTATAAAAGCCATGGTATCTCAGCTGAATTGGATCAAGGGGATTCTTTCCTTTTTCCAGCTTCTCACCAACTAGTAATTGGGTTCCAACTAGTACTAGATAATCGTGACATAATTTCCCAGCTCATTCTAACCCTTTTGACTTACTTGAACTTGGTAGCATGAATCTCAGCTGATTTAAGTTAAAGACTGAGTCTCTAGCACAGGACTTCTCAGTTTCAATGCATGTACCTATCTCCTGAGATCTGATTCCAGAAATACATGAGATCTGGGCTGGACTCAAGGTTCTGTAGTTCTAGAAAACTCCCAGGTATTGTTGATGGCCTTAGCTCACACACCTCACTAAGGGTTTTTTGTTTTGTTTTGTTTTTGTTTTCTTTGTATCGTTTTGTTTTATTATCCTAGGAAGTATTCTTCAGAATTGTGTTCAGGGACCATATTCCAACATCACTGATCATCAGGAAATACAAATCAAAAGTACAGTGAGGTATCACCTCACACCTGTCAGAATGGCTAAAATCAACAACACAAGAAACAAGAGGTGTTGGTGAGATTGTGGAGAAAGGGGAACCCTCTTGCTCTATTGGTGGGAATGGAAACTGATGCAACCACTCTGGAAAACAGTGTGAAGGTTCCTCAAATAGTAAAAAATAGATATACGTTATGAACCAACAATTATACTACTAGGTATTTACCCAAAGAATAAAAAAATACTAATTCAAAGAGATACATGTACCCCATTGTTTATAGCAGCATTATCTACAATAGCCAAGTTACGGCAAGCCCAAATGTCTATTAACTGAAGAATGGATATAGAAGATGTGGTATATATTTATGGTGGACTATTACTCAGCCCTAAAAAAAGAACAAAATTTTGCCATTTGCAATGACATGAATGGAGCTAGAGAGTATTTTGCTAAGCAAAATAAGTCAGGGAAAGAAAAATACCATATGATTTCACTCATATGCGGAATTGAAGAAACAAAACAAATGAGCAAAAGGAAGGGAAAAAAGAGAGGGAGGCAAACCAAGAAACATACTCTTAACTATAGACAACAAATTGATGGTTACCAGAGGGGAGGTGGGTGGAGGGATGGGTTGATAGGTGATAGAGATTAAGAGTGCACTTGTTGTGATGAGCACTGGGTGTTGTATGGAAATGTCGAGTCACTATATTGTACACTTGAAACTAATATTACACTGTATGTTAAATAACTGCAATTTAAATAAAAACTTTGAAAAAATTCCCCTAAACAAAAACAAAAGCAACAACAAAAACTTGTGTTGCTGAGTGGGTGTGGAATTTAAACTACTATCTCTGGTCATCTAACTCTGTTTGAGGACCTCAAAGTGGCATGGAAGTCACATAACTCTGATGAGTCTGCGTGATGCTAGTCTCCTTCAAGTAATAAATGGAGATGTTTCACTCCACTGTATGGTAGCTCTATTTTAATAACTGGCTAGAGAATATGTTTTAGGAAGAGGAAACAAAGCAGAAATAAACTGAGATGGGAATAACTCTGGATGGGTTACAACTAAGTCATGAACCATGTTGATTTCCTCAATTTGCTGTCACTTGCTTAGTGCCTGTGAGGGTGGCCAGCTGGTTTTCCTCTAGACAGCATCAGCATATCCAACTCAGTATTCTCTACTTCCACAGATGTTAGGATGATTATCTCCATAAGGAAGAATATGAAAGATGAATGTCTTAAAATTGGAGGTTCCTTCTTAACAGCTGTAAGGGAATTTGACAGCACTAGATCTCTGAAAATAAGATTATATTACTTCATGGGGCATTAGTAATGGCTGATAGATTATGGTTTGTTTTGATCTGTGTTGTCTCTGGATTAAGGATTGGCAGTTTATTTGTTATTTTTTTTTCCTATTTTAGTGGACTTATAGAAACTCTGAAATTATTCCATAGGGAGTAAAGAAATATACCATCTCTATTTCATACTCAACCTGAAGGGAGTGATTAGTAAAACTGGTGATATCAGTAAAAAAAAAAAAAATTGGTCACATCCTAGGGGAGATGCCAGCCTGCTAAAGCTGGCACGTACCCACAATTCCTGTACTTTCTCACACAGCTAAATGGCACAGCTAAAGCCATTGGACATGCATAGACCACACAGAGGACATTCATTGGTTGCCTGGCTCTGGTGGCCAAGGGGGCTTGCATTTCTGGGTCCCATGAGACTATAACAATTGGAGAGAGTTCTTGGCAGGCTTCCACCTCCAGGGTACCACACAGACAACAGTTTGAAACATACCCCTATTCTTTTTGTGAAAAAGGCCTACCATGTCCTGCAGCTTTAGTCTAAGGAACAGACTTCAAGTTTGCCACACATAAAGAGGCTATGTAGGTGCTCTCAGGAAACATAGGCCAGAGAATGACATCTTTATGCTTCCTCTACACCTCACTATAGCTTGCCAGTATCTCTCAGAAAGGAGGTTATATAGCCTGGAGCCCTGATTTTTGAAGCTGTCAGCTAGGGGACACCTATAGATCACCTAATCTGGTGACTTACAACTGTGGTCCCCTAGAACTGTACATGTTTGCATATTTGAAAAGCTACAGCCTAAAGGTCTGCTTCTGAATCAGCCTGAAACTAAGGGCTGAGTGAGATCCTTCCCTTTGGGACACTGACAAGTCATGGCATACCCTCAACAACTGGGACCTATCAAGAATAAATCAGGCTCCATAGAAAATCAGAAAGGTTTGAGAGACAACCAAGATCTAGGGGAAGGTTGAAAGATAAAATTCATCTCCTACATAAAGTCACTCCTTCAAGACTGGAAGAGATAGTTGTTGCATCTCATACATAGAAACCAGCACTTAGATTTCAAGCAAAATGTGGAAACAGAGGAATATATTCCAAATGAAAGAACAAAATAAAAGCCTCAAAAAAGGGGGTGCCTGGGTGGCTGAGTTAAGTGTCTAACTCTTGATTTTGGCTTAGGTCATGATCTCAGAGGCATGGGATTGAGCCCTGTGTCAGGCTCCACACTCAGTGGGGCATCTGCTTGAGATTCTCTCTCCCCCTCTGCCCCTCCCCCCCAATAAATACATAAAAATCCTTTAAAAAAAACTAAAAATAAAAAAGCTTTAATGAAATGGAAATAAGTAATCTACCTAAGAAATAATTCAAAGTAATGATAATAAAGATACTTGTCAAACTTGGTAGAACAATTGATGTATGCAGTGAGAACTTTGAAAAGGAGATAGGGGATATTAAAAAGTACCAAACAGAAGTCATAGAGCTGAAGAACACAATAATCAAAGTGAAAAAATACACTGGAGTGGAGGGGTTCAAGAACAGACTAGATGAAACAGGAAACAAAAGTCAGCTAGAAGACAGGGCAGGAGAACTCATCCAAACAAAGCAGGAAAAAGGAAAAAAAATTTTTTTGAGAAAGCTAAGATAACTTAAGGGACCTGTGAAACAACATCAAGTAGAATAACATCTGAATTATAAGGTTCCCAGAAGAAGAAAAGAGAGACAAAAGGCCAGAAAATTTATTTGAAAAAAATAATGGTTGGAAATGTCCCTAATCTAGGGAAAGAAGCAGACATCCAGATTCAAAAGACTCAGAGAGTTCATCAGACAAGACGAACCCAATGAGATCCACACCAAGACATAATTAAAAAGGCAAAAGTTAAAGAGAACCTTAAAAGTACCAAGAGAAAAAAAACCTGGTTATGTGCAAGGAAACTTCCATAAGACTATCAGCAGACTTTTAAGCAGAAACTTTGCAGGCCAGGTGTAAGTGGAATAATGACTTTAAAAAATTGAAAGGGAAAAACAAAAACAAAAACTTCCAACTGGGAATACTCTACCAGGCAAGGTTACCATTCAAAATTGGAGAGATAAAGTGTTTTCCAGACAAGCAAAAGCTAAAGGAGTTCATCACCACCAAATCGGTCTTATAGGAATATTAACAGGACTTATTTAAGGTGAAAAATAAGGGAACAGATTAATTACAAGAAAACATATGAAAGTACAAATCCCACTAAAGATGAATATATAGAAAAGTAACGGATGAATCATTTGCAAATTAGTATGAAGTTTGAAAGACAAAAGTAGTAAAAATAACTATAACTACAATAATTAGTTATGAGACACATACAAGGAGAAGATGTAAATTATGACATTTTAAACATAAAAAAAATATAGAAAAACATACAGCATTGTGGGAAAGTAAAAATGTAGAGTTTTAGAATGTGTTCAGATTAAAGTTGCTATCAACTTAAAATAGATAGGTAACCACAAAGCAAAAGCCTATAGTAGATATACAAAAGATGAGAAAGGACTCTAAACATAACATGAAAGAAAGAACAAGAGAAGAAGAAAGGAACATTGAGAAACTACAAAAACATCCAGAAAACAATTAAAATGGCAATAAGTACATACCCATCAATAATAACTTTAAATGTAAACAGACTAAATGCTCTAATCAAAAGACATGTAATGGCTGAATTGGTACCACTTTATACTTGTTAGGATGGTTATTATAAAAAAGACAAGACATAACAAGTGTTGGCAAGGATATGGAGAAAAGGGGACTCTTTTGCACTGTTGGTGGGAATGCAACCTCGTGTAGCCATTATGGAAAACAGTATGAAGGTTCCTCATAAAATAAAAATAGATCTACTCTCTTTGTAATCCAGAAATTCCACTACTAAGTATTCATTCAAACAAAACAAAAACACTCACTCAAAAAGACATCTGCAATCCTATGTTCACTTCAGCTTTATTTACAACAGCCAAGATATGAAACAACCTAAGTGTCCATTAATGGATCAAGGTATAAAGATGCTATGTTATATATAGATAGATACATATTTTCCATTATATACATTATATTGTGTACACACACATACACACACACACTGAAATACTACTTGGCCATAAAATGGAATGAAATCTTGGCAATTTGCAACAATATGGATGGACCTTGAAGGAATTATGCTAATTGAAATAAGTCAGACAAACAAGGACAAATGCCTATGATTTCATTTATATGTGGAATCTAAAAAGCAAAACAAATGAGCAAACAAAACAAAATTCATAGATACAGAGAACAAAATGGTGGTTGCTAGAAGGGAGGGTGGTTGGAGAGTGAGCAAAATGGGTGAAGAGGTTAAGAGGTACAGAATTCTAATTATAAAATAAATAAGCTATGGGGATGTAGTGCACAACATGGTGACTATAGTCAATAATGTTGTAGTGCATACTTCAAAGTTGCCAAGAGAAAACAAATCCTGAAATTTTACATCAAAAGAAAAAAAAATTTTGTAACTTTCTGTGGTAACGGATGGTAACTAGATATAATGTCCTATTGTCATGATCACTTCAGTGTTTACAAATATAGAATCATGCTATATACCTAAAACTAATATAATGTTATATGCCAATTATACCTCAGAAAAATTTATAGGGAGAATCAAACAAGTGAGGAAATAGCAAATAAAAAAACAATGATGTATTGGGAATTGCTCCAGGATTAAGAAAAAACTCTCAGGGAATTATTCTTTCCTCAGAATTCTTAGTGATTTTGAGGTCCCTCGTTGACTATTAACGTGGTTGTATGTGCAGTAGATAATTCCATGCCTGAAAATATTTTTGTTTGCTTTTCTGATTTTGATGTCATCATTTGGAAAAAGAAAGGAGACTCTTGGAAGTCAGCTTCAGTTTTCTCACGTGTAATATGAGATAACATACCTCTATTTCAGGACAGTTTTACTACTTGAATGTAAATATATCATATATATTTATTATATATAATATATAATTAATCATTAATCATTAATTAATATTTAATTATATGGTAATATTAATTATATAATAATATAATTAATATATAATAATAAATGATTAGTGATCAATAATTAATTATATATATAACATTTAGCATTTGACTTACACATAACATATCCTCAAAAATTTTCAACATTCAGTATGAATATTTTGTAGGCTTCTATCTCTGACTTTGCCTCCTTTAATTCTGAGAACATTCTTATGAAGTACATCTCCTTTGAAAGCTTCTGCCTGCACTAAAGCTTAAAGAGGAGAGGGCATTTGCCCAAGGTCACGTAACTGGGAATTTATAGTATTAGGTTTAAACCCCGATTCTCTGATTTCAAATCCATGCTCTATTCAGTTTACTACTCTGCCTTATATCCTCATGCTGTGAAGTGGTGAATGTTTGGGGCATCAGGGGATTATGAGAGTATCCCCTTTATGGATCTTGGAGCAGAATAATTTACAGGTGGTGAACTTCCCTCTGTTATGATGCCTATAGGTGGTCCAGCTATACCCAGACTTCTTTTTTTTTTTTTAAGATTTTATTTATTTATTTGACAGAGAAAGAGATCACAAGTAGGCCAAGAGGCAGGCAGAGGGAGAGAGGAGGGGAAGCAGGCTCCCTGCTGAGCAGAGAGCCCGATGCGGGGCTCGATCCCAGGACCCTGGGATCATGACCTGAGCCGAAGGCAGAGGCTCAACCCACTGAGCCACCCAGGTGCCCCTATACCCAGACTTCTTAAGAATACATTCTCTTGGCTCATCTCTGGACCGGCAATGATCAATCTTATTAGTATTTTGTCTTCTGTCTGTAGACCTGTTGATTTCCCTTAACTGTTATCCATTTAGGTTCCAGTCATTTATTCTGCTTTTAATTCAGCTGGCTGATCAATGGTTACAGTTTTGTTATCCCTTCCACATACTTTCCTACTTGTCACTCTCACTAAACTCAATTCCTTTATATAAGGACTAGTCCCATCTGTTTCCTTTACTACTTCACTTTTTCTGTTCTCAGCACCATGCAGGATTGATTACCTTCAGAGTCGGGTTGAGTTAACTCCATTTTATTTATCTTTTGAGATGTGTCTTTAATTGCTAAAGGGACTGCCTGCTATTTCTTTTCAAATTATACTGAAATTGCTGACTGAATCCCACTACAACTACCTGGAGGCAAATTTGGTGGAAAATATTTTATGTTACTTCCTAAGCCCCATAATGAAACACACTATGTTTGTTTCAATCTACCAAAGCTGGCTTCGGTCCTAAATAAAGTTTCTAAAATTCCTTTCTAGCCAAACATTTAATTGTTAGTATTTTAAAAACTGCCAGCTTAAACAGCTAGGTTCTTCCAACTGTGCTTGTGAAATATTTGATCTCATTTAGAAGCAAATCATTTACGCCCTCTGCCAGGGGACTATTATTGATACAATTAGGACTCTTGTGTCTGTTGAGGTACTGTCTCTCCTTATGTGCAAAATTCTTAAAATGATGGGTTAAGTGCATGCCCCTGCCTGGTTGAATACCATATTGCTTATTGCTTTATGGTTGGCAGAGGAAAACCCTCCATCTGCATTTACTCTTCCAGTTTAGCCTGAAAGACCAAATACTGCCTTGAGGCTCTGCCACATGCCTGTGGGTTGAATTTAGAATCTAAATGTCCTCTTTACCTTCAATTTCATGAAAAATTTACAAAGGGAAACACTAGAGTGTAGTCAGTATGAAATATACCTAGTGTTCATCTGAATGAGTAAATGTCTTGAGAGGGGATCTCCAACTTGCCAGCTTGCCCTCCTCTGGTTTTCCTCTCAATTGGGTCTTTGTAGTAGTGAATTCCTTGCTCACTGGTGGACTGTATTCTACAGTAGATAGATTGCTTTCTGGGATGTAGGTAATATCTGTGGTTGCTGAATGTTGGGGATGTGTCATAACTGGTGGCAAAATGAGTACCCAGCTCTATCTGCAGATGTTACCAATTAGGGCCAGTGCCATTTTCCACAGCTGTGGGCCCTAAACATCTCCCATGTGCAGGTTCAGAACTATCTGATCTTTAAACCAGCAAGAGCTTGGGCTGATGGAATATTTGTAGCTCCTTTCTTTCTGGATGAGTGAGCTCTAGAAAAGGTTCGCTCTTTCCATGGACAGCCCAGTCTCTTGGCTTGACTTCTGCTCAGTACTCTGGCATCCAGTTCCCATTCCAGTCACCTTCTGGGTATGACCCTAACTCTTACTTAGGTGTCTTAAATCCTGGGCCTGGCATCTGGTTCCCCAGGGATAGCCTCTGCTTTGGATACATCTTTTAAACCCAACCCAACCCAACCTCCCCCACCCTGCCCCATACTACCAGCTATGGCACAGATTTCTACTTGCACTGAAAACTTCTGCCAGCTGGAGCTGTTCCCTGCCCGGTGTCCTCAGGGCAGATCTCTTGGATTTGAAGAGTGGTTCAGATTGAAATCAAAAGCACCACACCCCTTGGATTTGGTAAACTATACTCTTGGCTCCTCTCTGGAGTGGGCCAGCCATGTATTTCTGTCTGCTCTTTCCCATCCCTTTTCAAGACTGCTCTTGGCTCAGGATTTGTTGCTAATTGGGGCTTCCAGCATCCAACCTTAATTTAGAAAGGTTTTTCATATATGTAAAATCACCCACTACATGTGTATCATTTAGAATGGATTAATAGCATCACACACGATAATAAAATTAAAGAAAAATAGGATTTTGGAGTTTTTCTGTATCTTAATTGATTTTTAATTTATCTTCTTTCTAACTCCTCTCCAAGATCATTTTTAGGATTTTTGGTCTAAAACAAATATTAATCAAGAACCAATAGGTGACAAATACTTTTAGGTATTCTCTTTTATTACATCCAAGTAACTATGCTTTGAGCTAGATGTTCTTTCCCTCATTTGCAGGTGAAGGACTGGAGACTCGGAAGTGAAAGCAGTTTGCCCTAAATCACACACGCACATAGTACATATACACGGCATGATTCAAACTCAGGTACTTTGGACTTATAAACCCTACATAACTCTTCAGAGACAAATTCCTTGGTTTTATAGTTAAGGAGAATAATGCTCAGAGAAGGGGTGCCTGGGTGGCTCAGTGGATTAAAGCCTCTGCCTTTGGCTCAGGTCATGATCCTGGGGTCTTGGGATTGAGCCCCACATCGGGCTCTCTGCTCAGCAGGGAGCCTGCTTCCCCCTCTCTCTCTGCCTCCCTCTCTGCCTACTTGTGATCTCTCTCTGTCAAATAAATAAATAAATAAAATCTTTAAAAAAAAATAATTCTCAGAGAAATGAAGACCCTTGCACAAACAAGCTGATTACATTATGTGGGTTTTCCTGACTTCCAAAGCAATACTTCTTCGATTAGACCACGTTGCCTTTTAACTTAATTAGATAAAGCAGCTGAAGTAGATTACACTAATATCTGTGCTGTGGTGGTACATGACTTTTTATTTTCTCTCCCTTGGCATACTTCTATCTTTTGTGCTCCTTGTTTCCTCCTTGGATCATTTTTCCTGTTCCTGTGACCACGCCCTCCCGATGGTGTAGGATTGGCAGCCTCACAAGAAATTTGAGTTGCTTGGACATGAACAAAGTTGCTGCTGTTTTTTGTTTTGTTTTCTGTTTTAGTAAAAAGTCCTGACACAGTAAGCTCTTTCTCACCAGGTTAGTCCTCTTGTCCTTGTATTTCCTGTACCGTGAAATTGTCACTGTTTAAACATCAGAAACCTCATCCTAATTCAGCTACGCAAATTAGTTTACGTCAAAATCCTGAGGGTCTAAAATAATCAGTCAAGCATAGGATCTTTGAGCTGGAAGGGATCCTAAGTGCAGGTCTAGAGGAATTTAAGGAGTGGTTCTATTGATGTTTGGGCATCATGCCTAAAAGGAATCTGATATATTCAGTGTCTGCTTTCAGTTCCCTTTTGATTTTCTTTTATATGTGTCTCTACAGGTATAGACTTGTGCCCTCTTAATCCATTTCTGTGAAAAGCAGTAGAATAAGGTGTGAATGGCCTGGAGAGCAAATCATAGCTCTGTTATGTGTGGGTAACACCAATGCATATTTCCAGACTGAATGCTTTTGAAAACTCTGTACTAGCAAGACTGATCCCTGTGACAGTAGTCTTTGTAGTCAGCTAAATAAAAAAGCGCCTTCTGTAATTAGGCAGAAATGCATGGCGGGACTCACCTTGGAAACCCCGAATTTGAACGGCTGCTACTGGTTCCTCTGCCTTCTCCACAATCCTGAATATCACTCAGTGCAAGTTTGTGTAAAACTCTTCTTGATTTTGTGAATTAAAGCCTAATAAGCAACCAGGGAACAATATGGCTGAAAGGTTTTGGTACAGGACTGTGATACAAAAAGAATTTAGCAAACCACATTTGTTTGCATATCTGTGACTCTGTCATCACAGTTCCATAAAGTCACTATATTATGAAACAAATATTTGAATAAGATATTGAGGGACTAAATCACCCAGGCATGTTTATTTTCAAATAATTTCTCATAAGTTTTGCAGCACTCATAAATTGAGAGGAGACATTGTACTCTGAAATAGTGTGATGATGATGTAAATTATATTCATATCGTATCAGGTGAGCAAAGGCTATTGAGGAGAGAATAAAGTACCTTCAAATAACATATCCCATGATGGACTTGCTTTGAACCATATACAGTTGACCAAAATCCACATGTATTACTGACATTAGTTTTGCAAATGAATAAAGTTTGCTTTTTTTCCTAAGGAATTTGAAGATAGGAAGTGAGAAAAGAAGTCCCCAAACCTTTGTTTATTCACTAAACACACACACACACACCTATAGATATAGATATAGATATAGATATAGATATAGATATAGATATATAATGCATGAATTATTTGCTAGGCTGCTTTATAGGCCCTGGAGATACTGGTGAAGAAACTGACAAAAATTGCTGCTTCCAGTAAGCTTCCATTCTAATAGAAGGAAACAGCAATAAACATACTGAATAAACCAAATGTGTAGTATAATAGAAGAAAATAAGCCCTATGGAAAAAACTAGTTCAAGATAAAGGAGTTTAGGGGAATTGCATCTTTAAGTAGAATAATCTTGAGTGCCTTTCTGAGAAGCAAAGTGTTCATGGAGGAAAAATGAGCCGCGTTGCTATCTGAGGGAAGGGAGTGTCAGGAAGAGGGAACTGCAAATGCAAAAACCTGGAGGTGGGAGTGTGCCTGCGTAGTTTCAGAAATGGTAAAGGGGCTAAGTTATCTGGAGGGAAGTGAGTAAGGGGATAAGACATGAGAGAAAATGGTGGGGAGTAGGAGAGGATAGATCTTGTAGCTTTGTAAGTTTTGTTTAGACTCTAATGGCATAGGAATCCCTGTAGTGTTTTGAGGAGAGTGGTAACATGACCTGATTTTCATTTAGGAAAACTCTGGCTCCTGTGTTGAGTAGAAAGGTGTTGGGGAAATGTAGAGACCAAGAGACTAGTTAGTAGCTTCGGTAGTAAGGGTATGTCAGCCTGAATACTGCAAGAATAATGGAATTTCTGTACTGGCAGAGTAGCCAGAGAAATTGCAATATAGATGTAAATGTGTCAAAAACCAAGAATTTACTAGACTTATGATAATGCAGAATCAGTAGTAATGGGGACAGAGTACTTGAGAAGACTAGCATATCCGTGTTTTTATGATATAGTGTGGTATGAATAGATTGCTCTTATTGCTAGAGACCAGGCAATTTTTAACCCAGTGTGATTTGAACTATACATGGATTTATTCCTTTCTTTCTCCTTCCTTCCTTCCTTCCTTCCTTCCTTCCTTCCTTCTTTTTTTGACCTATACGTGGATTTCTGACTGTTCCAAACTCCAGTCCGCTGAGATGAATGAAACTATCGCTTCTAGAAAACCTGATTTTAATAGTAGTGAGAAATCATTTAACTCCAGATAGATACTAATAACCCCGCATGAAATCTATTAAGCTGTCAAGGTCAGGAGTAGGGCTTGAGAAAACAGGACTTGGAGTTGAAGCACTGATGAGTGAGGAAGAGAGGACTGTCTTGTGAAGTTCCCCATGGACAGTTGTAAGCAACCAAGCAAAAGGTGAAAGCACTGAATGCTTGAGAGGGGACAAGGTCACTTGGAAGGAACATGGGGAATTACCTAAAAGAAATTCCATCTAATTCACACTTCCGTTTTAGGGCTTCCCAGCAGCCCATGTTCTAGAAAAAGCTGGTATCCATGTGTTTGGATGGGATCTAACTTAACATCCACATTTGCTGGAATTCTCTATGCCTACTCTGTTTCCTTTATGTTTTCACAGCTGTTTTTCTGAATTTCATTAGGTGTGTTGTATAATGCAGTGATAGAAACACTTCAGTAGAAAATTGCTTAAGCTTTTTACTTGTAAGGAAACCTTTTGGTGACAGTAACACAGGTCTAATTTTGATCATTGGACTGAAGAGAAGGGAGGGGAGTGCATGGATGGCTTAGTGGGTTAAGCATCTGACTTAAATTTCGACTCAGGTCATGATTTCAGGGTCATGAGATCAAACCCCACATTGCACTTTGCACTGGGCATGAAGCCTGTTTAAGATTTTCTCTGTCCCTCTCTCTCTGCCCTGCCCTCCTCTCCCCACCTCCCCTGCTCTCCCTTGCCTCCCGCGCTCCCTCTCAACCTCTCTTAAAAAAAAAAATGAAGTGGTGACAAGAAAAGAAAGTTTCCATGAATGGGGCTAAAAGTCAGAAGAACCAGGGTCAAGCAAAACCCAAGGAGTGAGGTAGGAGAAACCCTTCCCTCATGGAGCAAGGGGACCAGAGGCTTACATTTCCATGCTCCTTAAATCTCCAAACCCATCTCCACTTGGAAAAAGGATTACTGGATTTTGAGCTAAAATCATTTGAACTGGTCCTTTTAAAAGGCTCTTTTAGACAGCAAAACATTTGTCTGCCTGATATGTTTCAATAAGCAGCTAAGAAATGCAGAAATGCAGAAATGGAAAGGGAAATATGCAGGCAGTTAGGGCATTGTTTCCAGACAGAACTGCCAAAGACAGGAAAGCTAGGGCATTAGCTTCTTTAGTCTCAGGTGCTAAAGTTCCTGTGTGGTCATGGAGTACATGTTTCTTTAGCTGTACTCAGTCATCTGTAATGAGTTTACTCCCCTGCAGTCACCACAGCTCCTACCCTAACTCTGGGGCATCTACCTGTTTGGTACTATTTCAGGGGGAAATGGAAGGACTGCTGTCTATGGTCTCTACCCTCAAATGTTTCTTCCACTTCTGTGAGGATTCTATGAAATATTTTAGAGAGTCATTTCTTTCACATTTAGAAAGGATTAACATGGAAATGTATTTAGGAGAGAGATTATTGATTCTCTAAGACTGCTGGGATAACTTTCTTGTTGTTTCCTCTTAAAGCTTCATGGAATGCTACACTAACAGGACGTGAAGAAAACACTGAAGAGGGGGCAGGGATGTGAAGCTGTTGTGCCCTGTGCTTGCTGATGGAAAGTGGTTTGAATGGGGGAGATATGATCTATGCCGGCTTTCACGGTTTCAGCGCTTGTGATAACCTGCTGCCCCTCGTCTTGTATCTTTCTCTTCTCTGCCCTTTGTTTGCTCTATTATTATTATAGCCTTGGCCTTGCCTTAAAAAACAAAAACAAACCTGAAAACTCGTTTTAATACACTTAAATGGTGAAATTTTCGTATAACAATTTTCATCACACTATAGGAACTCCCCTTTGTCCTTCAGAAGGCGCATGGAGGGCATTCATGATGACTTCTTGCCAGCACCCTGCACTTTTTGCCCACGTGGCGGCAAAGGTAGCAGGAAGCACTATTGTCTCCGAAACAAGATGTTGGTTGGCACATTCCGAAAGCATTAGCGCTTGGAAGATGAAGGTGAGGGGCCACCTCTGGTGGCATCCGGTTAAACAAGGGTTGAATTTGTACTTTCTGGCTAACCATTTCCCAATAAACCTTCTTTCTCCCTCTGTTTTGGCTAAACCTTGAACAAATATAATGACAGTTCTGGAATGAGATTGAGGAATATAGCAGATTATGTTTTCCTTAAAATGACCTTAGCAAGATTTTTGGTCTTGCATACTCCCCAGGAACTTTACTGCACCCCCATCAGGAGGTGGAGTGTAGATCTTCTCCCTTTCCTTTAAACCTGGAAGACTATTTGACTTCCTTAGTGAATAGAATATTACAGAAATGACACCAGCTGACTTCTGAGGCTATGTCATAAAAAGGAATATGGCTTGTGTGTATGTGTGTGTGTCTCTCTCAGGAAGGTTGCCTGGAATCTAGGCATCATGGTATCAGGAAGCCCAAGCTGCATGGAGGGCTTGTGTGGGGGTGTTCTGGCAGCCAGGCCCCGTTAAGTTCCCAGACAACAGTTGGCATCATTTGCGTGTATAAGATTTCAGATGACTCTAGTTCTTAACCATTGAGGTACACGAAGTGGTGCCAAGTGGAGGAGAGATGAACTTTCCCTGGAAAGCTCTACCCAAATTGCAGATATATAAGCAAGGTAAATGTTATTTTAAGCCACTAAATTTTGCTATTCTTTGTTACAAAGAAATAGATAATTGGACTAGACACCAAAATTTGTATTTTGAAAAGAAGAAATTCTAGTCCATAGCAAGGGCAGGTTTTCCTTCTAAGAAGCAACAATGATGCAACTTGGTTTTAGCAGACACAGCTGCTTTGTCCTTGTCACTAATCCCATACAATACTTCCTCCCAAAATTTTTTGAAATAGAATCATTAGATAGTTAAGTAAAGAAAAAGTGAGATACTCTATGATGCCTTTTAACATAGATGAGGAAAAGAGAACACGAATGTTTGTGTGTGTGTGTGTGTGTGTGTGTGTGTGTGTACATATAATTTTTTTTTAACCGAAATTCTACTGTACTTTTCCCTGAAGATGCAGTACTAAGGGTTCTGATTTTATTTGGTAGTCTTCTAATCTAATACAGGCTGCTTCAAGGGTGGGCCCCAGGCTTTGTTTTTTTTCCTGTCTCCCAGTTCCTGTGTGGTTGTCAAAAATGAGACTCAAGGTCACCAGAGATTATCAGGTCCCTTCAAAGTAGCCAGTAGCTTTAGAGTTTTCTTAACTCTCTAGATTACTGCTTTCATTTGTTTTGGCTTCTGAGGACGTCCCTTGCATTCTTATAAAATAAAAACAAAACCTTTTTTTTTTTTTTAATCCAGTATTTGTAGTTGTTTCCAGCAAGAAGATTAGTTTTCAGGGTACATACTCATGTGCTAGAAATAAAAATTGGCATTTTTTTGAAGGTAGTTTGTATTGATTAATACAAAAGCCCTCTTCTTGTTTGCTTCCTCTTAGGTTTCACAACATAAATTTTAAGTAACTTAACTGGTGATAAGAACTCGGTTGAAAGTCAAAGCTTGACATTTATTCTCTGGATAATTCTCTCAAATAATTAGGAGGTTAAAAGGAAACCTTGACTTTTCTTTTTCAGCCTTCTTTAACCAAATGAATTAATGGACACAAATTACCTCTTGTGACTCAGCTTTCTTTGTGGTGCATTTGATGACCAAACTTTATTGACATCATGGTGATTGTTTTTTTCCTCATGGATGTGATCTTGAGTGTTATGAAGTACTCCTAGGAAAAAAACTGCACCCTAGTTTATTTTATAAATTGTATTAGGTACTCTGTTTGGTCATTGATTCGTATCCCCAGGGGCCAGAAGAATTAAGGTGGGTAGAAACCAGCTATTTAAAAATTTTAAGTACCTAGGCAATTTTATGATCCATGCTGAAAACTATGGATCTTTTTCTGTATAGTGTCTCTCCAGTGATTCCATTAGAAAATATATTCACATGTGGAACATATTCAGTTGCAAGAGTGTGGAGAGAGAGATGCAAGTTAAGCATGCAGCTGGATCCCAGGCACTTTGTTAAAATTTTAAAGCTCACAGGCTAGAGGCAATTTTTTAAATGGTAACTTTTGCTTCTGAGGCGGAACAGACATTATCTCAAGCTAGCTCATTTGTTTTTGATTCTCTGCAGTTTTTAAGGGTATTTTTAACCAAATGACCAATCTGGGAAGACCTAGGAAATGAATGTCTTATCTATTATGGCTTGAAGGTCTCAATGCACAAATCATAAATCACATGTCAACAGATGGTACATGAAGCAAACTTTAAACTCAAAGATTCAGAGCTTCAAATGGTAATTTTGTAGAGAACTTGATATATAGTCAATAAAGGAAACAAAAGTTATTGGGAGAAAAATGAACCAAATAGGGTTGACTCGAAGGAAAGTCATTCAAAATAGCACCTGTGTATGAAGTGGTCTGACTAACATGAAGTGAAATGTAGTCACAACAATGATTAGAGATCATTTGATTATTAAGTTACTGTAAGTAACTATGATAATTGGGAAATACAATAAAGCTACTTTTAAAGTTTTGAAAATCGTGATTATGGTATAATTTTACTGAAGGTTAGATATCATTCTCTAAGTTCATGAGGATTATTTGGCTTACTGAAAACTGGAAGCATTGTTCTGAGGAATATGGGAGAGTTGGTACTTTGTTTTAAGTCAGTTGCCCATATTTCCTTAAATTGAACTTTATTTAAAATAAGCTTAAAAGCTTCTAACTTTTGACATTACAAAGCCCTACCAAAATAGTAGTAAATCAAGAACAATTTAAATGTAAACTATCAAAATTTGTTAAATAAATAGAATTAACCAGTTTTCTGCACATAGGATCCAAGTTTCATAACATACAATACCATGTATAAATGGTATTTGAAAGCAAAATACCTAAGGTTCTTCATTAATTGCAGCTATTCATAAAATTAGTACTTCAAATAGAAGCATTTGCAGATAGGTAACATTAAATCATCCAAGCAAACAGAAGTTGAAATACACATTAACTGTGTAAACATTTCTGGTAAATTGAACCAGTCCTTTATCCCTAGCTACAGAAAGATGAACCAGGAACCCCATCTCAGACAAGAGACTTCAAAATCAGGCCCTTGAGCAAAGTGTTAACTAAATTCAGTGCTTGAGAACAGTATACTTGAGCAATGAGAGAGGAAGCAAGGACTAAGGGCAGTAGAAATTTCATCCTGTTGCTCTTTTGAAAATTCCCTCCTGATTTTCAATATACTGAAACACAGAAATATAATTAACTAAACCCCTTTTCCAAAGGGTTCTGGGAATGGCAATTATACATGAATTCTAAATGGCTGTTCGGCCTGGGGGTCTAAGATGGTAATCTTAGAGACAGTTGCTCCTACTTCATTTAGAGCCATTCATTCATGCTGCATTTTTTCAGTCAACAAACATTTGTAATGGGCAATCTTCTGGTTTCCAGTGTTTCACAGTATCTGCAGTCTTGGGCACAGATACTCATTGCCAAAACCTATTGATTCTTCACTCACTGCTCTAATATTTACTCTTAGCATCCATTAATACATTCCATTTTTTTTTATTTTCTCAAGTATTATAAGACCCAAATTTCTGTCCATGTCTGAGGAGTTTATGGTCTATAGTCAGACCTAAAGTAAAAGCTATTATAAAGCAACATTATAAGTGCCTCTATACTTGTGAGCATAGGGAATTGTGTTAACCATTAGGGAGAATTACTACCTCACATTGCAGGTATCTGGGAAGGTTAGCTGAAGAGGAGGATTCATATTTGAATATTGAATATTTGATTCAAGGTGATTGCAAGTAAGTCAGAGGAGGAGGGTGGATATGTAGAATACTCTAGGCAAAAAGAACAGCATGTTCAAAATTACAAAGTGTGCAAAGCTGAATCTGCAGATAATTAACATAAGTACAGGACACACAGGTGGGCATGTAGAGCTAGGAGGAAAAACGAGGGCAGAGAGAGAGGCAAATAAGTCCAGAAGGGTTAAGAGTACAATGTTACAGAGTTTGCATTTTCACCTGAGAGCTATGGAGAATGAGTGAAGGCTGTATGCCAGGAAAAGGGAGAAATATTTGGGTCCTAGACATGGAATGTATGTTCTTGCTGGACTGTTCTGTTATGGAATTGTTATTTTTTTTTAAAGATTTTATTTATTTATTTGACAGATAGAGATCACATGTAGGCAGAGAGGCGGGCAGAGAGAGAGAGGAGGAGGCAGGTTCCCTGCTGAGCAGAGAGCCTGATGTGGGGCTCGATCCCAGGACACTGGGACCATGACCTGAGCCAAAGGCAGAGGCTTTAACCCACTGAGCCACCCAGGCGCCCCTGGAATTGTTATTTGAATGTAGGTTCTTGTTGCCATGATCTTCATTTTTACTTTCTTTTTGTCTATGATATATGTATACTTTCTCATCTCTCATCTCATCACATCCTAATCACAGATGTTTCTCAAGGCCCAGTTAAAATCTCACTTCCCCATTTAGCAAACTTCAAGAGATGTCACTAAGTATCTAGGATGTCAAATGGACATAGCTCCTGCCCTGTTGGAGACTTCCCTGATAGCACCAACTGGAAGCGAATTCTTTTTTCTTCACACTCTTACAGGATTTCATTCATACCAACCGCATGACACTTACTTGGAATTCCCTTTGTATCCCTCAGGAGTCTTTCAAGAAAAAGGCAACTCACTCAAATTGGGCAATTTGCAAAGAATTGAATAAAAAGTACTTACAAAGATGTAAGTGGGGGCTGTGATCCATATTAATGGGTGCCAGGCTACCTCAAACTTACTGACATACAGTAATAAGCATTTTTTTGTGCACATGCATTCTATGGGTCAGGAGTAAGAGAAAATCACAAAGAGGATGATTCTTTTCTGCTCCATGATGTCTGAGGTTTCTCTGGGAAGGCTCAAAGTGGGGTTTGACTTGATGGCTAGGGTTTGATTGATTTAAAGTTATCTTCTCTCATTTGTCCACCACCTAGGCTGGCACTGTTGAACGGACCACGTGTATATGGTCTTTCCATGTGGCTTGGCCTGGCTTCTTGGCAATGTGCTTGTCACGATATAGTGGGTCTTTTCACACAGTATCTTGAGGCCCTATACATGAGTGTCCAAACAAGCAAGGCAGAAGCAGAATGTCCATTTCTGAGATAGCTTCAGAAGTCACAGAACACAGGTGCTGCTGCAATGTATTAGCTGTGAGGGTCTCCAAGGCCAACTCAGGTCCTAGTAGAAATGTCTTAGACTTCACTGAACAACAGGAGGAGTGCCAAAGGATTTTCATACATGTCTTAAATTGCCGAGGCAGGGTTTCTGGAAGCCAACAAGGGGTAGTTCAGTGCCATATGTCTCAATAGAAGTAGTTAGTTTCTACTTCTTTTTCTGAAGAAGAAAGGAAGGGAGAATTTATCAGAATGGAGAGCTACAGGAAAGACCTACATGATGGTACTGTGGCCTTCTGTCAAGAAATATAGCTAAATAAAGGATAGAAGAAAGAAAGATGCAGGAAAATTCCTACCTGATCTTACTCCCTTTATGTTTCTCGTACCTTCCCATTTGCCAAACCCAACTGGAAGCCCAGGAATGCATCCTAAATAAATCAACCTTTTGAAGCTACAAGTAGGGTAAGAATTATAGAAAGTAGGTCTGGAAGGACAAACAGAAGATGTCCAACACATTCTTCTTCTTCTTTTTTTTTATATTACAGTTAATTGCTTACATCTCTCTTCCAAACACATATGCCTATCATTCTTCCCCCATCTGACAAAGCACAATTATTCTTCCCCCGTTTGGCAATGCACAAACAGCTAAGATGTATTTTATATAGTAGGAGCTTAGTACTTGTTTGTTCAACAGGTGAATGACAGCTAATCCTATGAGTGAATAAATACACAGAAAATATTCTTTTTACATTAGAGTTTTCTTTTTAATTCTATGCGGATTTAAAGATGCTAGTTGTTTACCAGCTAGTGAATAAGTCACATTACTTTCACCATATACATTTTTAAAAAGCCTAAAACATACAATTTACAATAGCTTTTATCAACAATGTTTAAAAAGAATTCAGTTATGATTACAGATTTATTTATAATAAATAAGGGACCATGTTTCTAACTTATCCAAGAGGATAAAAAATTTTGGGGCAATTTAATTCTTTTGGTCACGGTGACTCAAGGCAGTATCGTCATTTCTAGGTTGAGAGCAACTGTGGAATTTCTTCTCTTTTCATCAGTTTTATTCTAATAGACCTCTGAGAAGACCATTAGGAAGTTAAAAGAGAAAATAACTTTATCAGAAAAGAATATGCATTAGACTCTAAGAAAACCAAGACAGGTTGGGGGTTGGGAGGCAATGTAGGTAAAAATGTGTCGTTATGGTAAGGTTAATGTACTCTGTTACTGTATTTCTACCAGGATAGCTTATATACTGTTAATGAAGAAACTAATGCAGAGGGGAGAGATGTATGACTTGTTAAACAGGCACATCCCAGCTGAAGCAAAAAGAAGGCTGAAAGCATTTATTATCCTCCCTACTTATTAGTGTTGCATTATACATCAAATAAAATAATGTATTTGAAAATTGTAAGATACAACAGAAAGTTCCTATTTCAAGATATTCAGGGAAATAACTAGGTGAAATCATGGCTACTCTATTTAAGGCAGTGTTCTAAAAGTATTAACCGAAATTGTCTGTTAAGTACTTGATGCTGAATGGCCCTCAACTGCTCCAGCTGGATTTTTAATTAGATGATGTGGATAATTGTCTTCTTCGGACCCCCCCAAGGAACTCTGTCTATGATTATATAGTCCATGTAAGCATCTGATCAAAGAGATCCAGAATCTTAAGCTTCATTTTATGGCTTTTCCCATAATCATGCCACCTCCCAATTCATGATTAGGTAGTATATAAAAAAAAAAAAAAGAAAGAAAGAAAACATGATTTGTGTGTCACTGGAGGGAGGTGATAATTACATTTAGAATGTACTCAGGGCACAAATGATAAGTTTATGAGGCTTGTTTTTAAAACTGTGGTTTTACCAGTCTCCTGAAAACGCATAGAGTAATTAAGTTTATTGTAATGAGAAATCTTAAAATTATTCTAAGTAGATCAATATGAATTCAACATTTTGATTAGCAACAGTATTGACATTTCTAAAATTCCAGTTTCAGAGTATCCCAACATCTAATTATGAATAAAAATGAGTTCTTTGATGGCTGATCAAAGAGTAATTTTTGTTTGGCCCCTACTGGAATTTGAATGCCAACAAGGGAAGCAGAAATCCTTGGTGCATGTTTTAGTTGGCAGAATACAGTTGTTACTTAAGTCTTTTTTCTCTCTTGCATCTAATGTCTCAAATATGTATTGTCTCTGTATCACTATGTTGAATTTAATGGTGGAAAACTCTAATGAATTGTGTTGTATTCAAACTCAATGTGATAATGTAGGTTTTTATTTTCATATATCACCATGAAACAAAAACATTTTGCAAAAATTTATTGCTCCTTCATATGAACCAGAGATGACTTATGTATTTTAACAATATTTATATTCTCTCTGTCTTAATCAATGTATTACATTTCCAAAGTTGAGTTGTAGACAAGTATTGTCAATTTAAAAAAGAAAATAAACTTACATAAAATAAACCACCTATGCTTTAGGTGGAAATTACATAGATATCATTTCCATTGTCAGAAAGAATAGTTATATGATGGCAGTGCCTATTATGGCATTGCTTCATCCCAAAGAAATTGCTATACACAGCTTCAGCTACCTCTGGTAATCAATTTCCTAAACTTTCATGTTATATTTCAAATCAAACCAATTCAAATTGAGCAGGCTCCTGTTAGAACATCTTTTCCTTCCTGAATCCCCATTTGCCGCCCCTTAAACCTAACTTCCTTGCCTTCGTCAATGAATACACTGTTCTCTTAGATAAATAATTTAATTTCTCTCATTGACCCTCACTTTTTTTAGTCATGCCCTGTTATTTTTCCTTTATGAAGTCTTTCATTCTCATATTTCCTTTACTTTTCTATTCTTATTGTTACTGTAATTCATACTTAATGTTAGCTTGAAGAATTTCCAGGAGGTTGGGCAATCAATCTTGGAAGCCACATAGCTTGGAATATGGCAGCCACAGGAAACACCATCTACATCACCATCTTCATTTATAAAACAAGGAAGCTGAAACCCAGATAAGCTGAGGGTTTCCCCAAGATTATTAAGTTTGTAATGGTAGAGGTGAACTTGGAATCTCAGCCTGTGCTTATTTTATTCCTCTTATCCAACTACCTCAAGGAGAGGAACTTCGCTAACTATAATCTTCATATTGTTTTATGTGTACTAGTTTTCCTAACAAACCATAATTTCTTTAAAAATTATTTAAATGTTGATGCAGGTAAACATAATTCTGTGTGAGTTGGCTTGTGATACAGAGGACTCTAGGAGGAAAAATGACTGTTTTTCTTTCCCAGATGGGCAAAACTCTGGGTATGACCACATGATTTCTAGTTAGGAGCTCAACTTGTACTTAATTGATGCAGAAAAGGGAGATGTGTTGGAGGTCACAATGGGGCCTAACAAAGCAAATACCAAAAACTGGCTTAGATAGAATCTATAAGATGTTGAGGACAAAGGAACTGGAATCATCTAATATAGCACTCTAGCTAAATGTTTAAAATAATGCTCTATGCATCTTGTCATCAGCAAAGAGAAACTTTGTAATTTAGAGTCATACTCTGGGGGCGCCTGGGTGGCTCAGTGGGTTAAAGCCTCTGCCTTCGGCTCAGGTCATGATCTCAGAGTCCTGGGATCAAGCCCCACATCGGGCTCTCTGCTCAGCGGGGAGCCTGCTTCCTCCTCTCTCCCTGCCTGCCTCTCTGCCTGCTTGTAATCTCTGTCTGTCAAATAAATAAATAAAAATCTTAAAAAAAAAGTTAGAGTCATACTCTGAACTGAGATTTGTTAAGTTTGTGTGTTAGTATATTGTGTATATTGGTTTTGAGGTTTGGAGGAATACTGTAGATATAGAAAATATTGATGTAGCTTCTCCAGGAATATTTTAAAATGTTCCTAAAAAGGTTAAAATGTTACTTAGTAGTATTACACAATCAAGTTATGCTCATTATTAAAAGTGTACTGTATTACAATATCCAATATCCAGTTTTAGCCTCTTTTGCTTTTTGCTCTATAAGGCAATAAATACCTCGTAATGGTATACTATCCTTTCTTCACCAAGAGCCTAGCCAAATTCTATTTTGATCTTTTCTGCTTAATTAATTTCCTCTTTTGCTTAATTAGCTTAGTTATCTTTATCTTTATCTTTTTTTTTTTTTAAACACTCTCTGCTATGGAAACAAACCGCTTTCTACTTTAGAAATGGATCAAAAATGCCTCAGGTTATTTCTAGCTTCCTGTTTCTGACTCCATAGCTAAAGAATCATAGGCCATATTATTAAATAATAGCCACTCCATAACCTGTGAGATTATCTCTTCTTGTGGGTTGTCTAAGGTCAGTAATTTTTTTTCTGGATTATTACTTTCACAGGTCTTTTGCTGTTAAACATTTTTAATTTGCATAATTTCTTCCTAGAAAATAAAGTCTATATTTTTCAAAAATTTAATAACACTTTATGTTGTTTGTTCATGTTTCTAACTTTATATTGGGGCTTTACAACTGCAGAGAATATCTTACACGGTGTATACACACACACACACACACACACACACACACACACGTGTGTGTGTGTATGTGTGTGTATATATATATATATCTTTTGAATAGCATAAAATTTTCCACATTATTCATTCAGTTACTCATTAATTTACTCAAAATCGATTACTGATCTCTTTTTTTTTTTTTTTTAAGATTTTATTTATTTGACAGACAGAGATCACAAGTAGGCAGAGAGGCAGGCAGGGAGAGAGGAGGAAGCAGGCTTCCTGCCGAGCAGAGAGCCCGATGTGGGGCTCGATCCCAGGACTCTGGGACCATGACCTGAGCCGAAGGCAGAGGCTTTAACCCACTGAGCCACCCAGGCGCCCCCAATTACTGATCTCTTATGTCAGATATTGAAGTTATTACAAAGACAGCTGGCAACAGTGTCTGCCCTTGATGAATTTATGATCTAGTAGGAGTGATAAGCAATGTATATTCAGATTTTGTATGATTGTTTTAATTTCAGATTTGCCACATGCACACTGAAATAGTAAACAGGTCATGAGATCTTGCTGTATTCACTTTTCATTGAGTCAACATAGGCATTATGCAAGAAAATATGTACAAATTTCTTGGTATAACTCAAAATTCACTATATTCTAATTGTTATATTTTCATTATACATGGCTGAATTATAAGTGTTATGAGAGATACCAAGAAAGTGTTCTGAAAATTGAGATGTATCATATTCCTCCTGAGGAAATGATATCATTGAAATCTTATTTAACTAGGTATAATAGGGTGATAAATGTTAGTCAAACATCTGTTGATATGATACACTCCTTTATCCTTTATGTCTTCTATGTGCTTGGGTAGATTTCCACTGATCAGAAACAAAGAGAAAGTTAAAGACTGGAAAGAAGGAAAATAGGCAAACAAAGAAGAAGAAGAAGAAGAAGAAGAAGAAGAAGAAGAAATAGAAGAAGAAGAAGAAGTTGTCAAAAGGCCAAAAATAATTTTGGAAAAGAAACTAAAATAAAAGTATTAGTAGAATGCAGAATAAAGGCAGAGAAGGATAGTGTTAAAAAACAAAATTCAGCTGGCTGTATTCAACAACCCATGAATTGGGCAGCATCCAGTATGGCAGATAGAAGGGAGCTCTGAGAAGCTGTACCAAATAAAAGACTTGTATAAGCAGAAGGGAACAAGAAGGTTGTAGTATGCCACAAATGGATTGGCTGTGGCAAGACCACTTTCCTTTACGGGATGGCAGGGGCCTGTTAGGCAGATTGTCTAAGTAGGGCTGATTTTACAATTCCTGATTGACTTATTTAAGATTCCATTTCTGGGGGCGCCTGGGTGCCTCAGTGGGTTAAAGCCTCTGCCTTTGGCTCAGGTAATGATCCCAGAGTCCTGGGATAGAGCCCCGCATCAGGCTCTCTGCTCAGCAGGGAGCCTGCTTCCCCCCCCCACCCCCCGCCCAATCTTTCTGCCTGCCTCTCTGCCTACTTGTGATCTCTGTCTGTCAAATAAATAAATAAAATCTTAAAAAAAAAAAAGATTCCATTTCTGGGAGATCTGAAATTGTAATTAAGTTAAGTCTTGGTTTGGTGATGTAGGACTTACCATAAGCAACCTTGTTTGAGGCCAGTTGTCTTGTTTTTAACAATAGGGCAATGAGAGAGTTACAGATGAAAACAGATTAAAGAACTTACTACTAACTCAACTCTAATGTATTTGCATGAAGTCATTACTAACTCAACTCTCATGTATTTGCGTAAAATTAGGAAGGGAGTCTGCAGTATTTGGCAAAAAGTAGAGACTAAAATACTAATTCCTTCTAACATTTTTAAATTTTTGATAGTGGCAAAAGAGCTTTAATATCTCTTATTTATAAATCCACATCCATACATATTCATACATCATTTATTTTTAAGGATAAAGACATCATTGTCAAAAGGGAGGAGCATATATAAAAATAAAAAATTATAACTGATATTTATAAGTGACAATCACTGCTGGTTACCTACCACAAGTTTTTTTTTTTTTTCCTCAGAACCCAACTTTTCAAGGTATGGTGGCACTATTTTCAGGGAATGTTATCCCTTATACAATTGTGTTTCTTCTCAGTGTTCTGAAGGGTGGGCAAATAACCTATTACAACTAATGAGACCTGAAGGGAAGTTTCTGAGAAAGATTTTGTTTATTATTAAAAGGAAAGAGATGGGAATAAAGAATTATAGAATTGCATCTCACCCCTTCTTTCTGCTTTGGATTGCCATTGTTAGAGGAATTACTATAGTTGTCCATGTGATCATAAAAGAAAAATAAAAAGAATCCCAGAGAAAGTATCTTAGAGTTTTAAGACCTTTGAGAAACTGAACCAATTTTGTAATAACCACCTAACTTTGAAGTTGATACTACCTAAGACAATAAACTCATTTTAAGCTACCTTTAGTGTTTTGATCTTACTGATGGAAGAATCCTAATTAAATCATAATACACATTATGGTGTATTATTAAGGTGACTTTTGAGGAACTGAAGATGAATTATCCAGGAGGATTATGGAGAAAGAATATTCCAGATATTTCCTTTAGGGTGGTCCAGTATGTCATAGAAGACTCTCACGTGCTGCTTCTCTAATTCATGTGTATACTGAGCTTAGAAAATTATTTGTGGGAATATTGATCATTAAAAAACCCTGAAATAGTAGCACCTGAAATTTTAGAATCATATCAGCTATGGCATTTGAAATTCATAGATGACATTTCTTCACTTGGAAAACTTTTTCAAGAAATAGGGGTTTGTAAAATTATAAAAATCATTCATATATTTTATGTGTAAAAGTACACATGAAATATAAAAATATAAAATTTTATATTTATATAAAAATATAAAAATACATTCATCTAAAAAATAAATACACATACATACATATTTAGCTTTACATTCAAGATAGCTTATCTCATTTGCCTTTAAATATTTACAACAAATGAGTAGGTTGCCAAAGTTGAAATCCATTATTGATATTATATATTAAAATTTATATTGTTTACTTATACATAGAAGTTTTAGAGTCAGTTTGTCAATATCTAAAAAGCAACTTGTTGCCATTTCAATTGAAAATGCATTGAATCTATAGAAAAATTGTGGAGAAGTAATACTTTAAAACTCTTGGGTCTTCCAATCCTTGAACACTGTAGAAGTTGTCACCACATTGATTTCCTTCATCATACAGATCCTGCTCCTATTTTGTTAGATATACATCTAAATACTTCAGTTTTGGGTGTATAATAAGTTACATTTTTTAAACCTCAAATTTCAGTTTTTCATTGTTGATATGTAAGAATTGATTGATTTATGTATTAACCTTGTATCCTGCAATCTGTAAAATATAAATTATATAATAATTTGCTCTACTTTTTCTTGGTTTTTTTGAGAGAGGTTAGGTTACTGATTTAGTAAGATTTGTCTTTTTCTCTAATATATAAGCACTTAATGCAATGATTTTCCTTTCCAGTTCCTCTTTAGCCACATCCCACAAATTTTGATATGTTGTATTTTAATTTTCTTTCAGTTCAAAAATTTTTATTTTTACTTCTTCTCTAATTCATGAGTTGTTTAGAAATGTATTTAATTTCTAAATTCCTGGGGGTATTCCAGCTGTTCTTTCTTTTTTTCCTTTTTTTTTTTTCTATTGTTATGTTCAGTTAGCCAACATATTAGTTTTTGATGCAGTGTTCAATGATTCATTAGTTGTGTATAATATTCAATGCTCATCACAATATGTGCCATCACCCAGTTATTTCTGTTTTAATTATTATAGATAGAGAGCACTTTTAGGATTTCTATTATTTTAAGTTTGTTAAGTTTTGTTTTCTGGCTCATAATATTGTCTATCTTGAAGAGTATATGACTTGTGTACTTGAAGAAAGTGTATTCTATTTTGCTTTTGTTTGAGTAGAGTGTTCTGTAAAGTTCAAGTAGCTGTAGTTGATTGATGGTGTTGCTCAGATCCTCTATATCCTTACTGATTTTCTGTCTACTTTTTTTATTAGTTACTTAAAGCAGAGTGTTGAATTATTCAACCGTAATTATGTATTTGTTTATTTTTCTTTTCAATCTATCATTTTCCCCCTCATGTAATTTTAAGATTCCTTGTAAGGCAAATGCACATTAAGGATTATTATGTCTTAGAGAATTGACTCCTTTATAATTGTGTAATGTCCCTATTTAGCCCTGTTAATATGAATTATTAAAAAGTCCACCTTATCTGACATTAATATTCCTACTTCACCTTCTTTAGTTCACTATTTACCTATTATGTCTTTCTCTACCCTTTTACTTTTATTTTATCTTTAAGTAAGTTTCTTGCAGACAACATATAATTTAGTCTTGCTTTTTATTTTTTCTGATAATCTTTATTTTTTAATTGTTCTTTTTAGATCATTCATACTTAATGTAATTATTGATATGCCTAAGAGCTATTATTTGCAGGCTGTTTTCTAGTTGTTTCATCTCTTTTATTTCTTCTTTATTTTTCCTATAGTATATATCAATCATTTATATAATTATGTTTTATCTCTGTATCAACATTAATTATAATGCTTTCAATTTTGGTATTTCCTCTAAGAATATATATGTATTCATATATGAGTAGTCTATCTGGCTAAGTATAATTATTTAACTGGCCTATCTGGAAATGGTATCATACTGCTTCATGTGCAGCTTAAGGACCTTATGACATTATACCTCCATTTCCTTCCTTCATCCTCTGTGCTATTGTGTTAGACTCTTTATTTTCTTGTATGGTATAAGCACATAGTATATAGGTTCTGTTTTTCCTTTAGACAGTTATCTTTTAGCACAATAATAAAAAATAATTATAAATTTCCCCCCCAAATTTCTGTGCTCTTCATTTCTTTGTGTAGATCCAGGACCTAGTGATATCAGTTGTTTCTTTCTGAAAATCCTTAATAGTTCCTGTGGAATAGTTCTACTGGCAATAAATGCCCTTGTTGGGTTCCCCCCCCCTTTTTTTTTTAAGAAAATCATTATCTCCTTCATTTTTAATGAAGAGTTCACTGGACATACTGTTCTGTACTGGTGTTTTGGGTTTTGGGTTTTTTTTTTTCCTTTTCCCACTTTAAATATTTCACTTAACTCTTCTTTTTGCATGTTTTCTCACAAGAAATTCACTGTAAATCATATCCTTATTCTTCCACAGGCAAGGTATTTTTTTTTCCCCAATTCACCTGGACTTTTTTTTTTTTTTTTTGGAAGATTTTCTCTTTGTTTTTGATTTCTGCACTTTGCATAGTATATGTTCAGGTGTAGGGTTTTTTTGTTTTGTTTTGTTTTGCTTTGTTTTTAGTACTTATTCTTCTTGGTTTAGATATGTGGTTTGGAAAATTTTGTCCATTATCACTTTTTGTATTTCTTTTGTTCTCTCTTCTTCTTCTGATATTCCATCTACAACTATATTGTACCTTTTAAACCACAGTTCTTGAGTGCTATGCTGGTTTTTTTCTTTTTCTCTTTACTTTTCAGTTTGAAAAGTTTCAGTTATTCTTAATATATGTTCCAAATTATTATCATTAATGAGGTAGGATTCTGTCTTCCTCATAAGGAAAGACTGTATGTTAGACATTGTGAAGGTGCTTTATTGTGTTTAGTCTGCTGCTTTTATGACTCAGAGAGATTTTTCAGTTTTTCTATACCGGAATCTATTAGGTTAATGATTTTAGAAGGGTTTTTGAAAAGTGAAAACACTGCCTAGTAGAGCATACGAATTCTAGCTAGAGAGTACAGGTATTTCAATATATTTGATAGATTGATGCTCTTCATTTGCAAGAGTCATTCTTAGAATATTTACATAGTTTTAAGAATCATGGAAATGAAGGATAAGTTAGAAAGAGTTGATATCTGCCTAATTGTCTTACTCAGTTGGCTCTATCTTGATGAAAATGGACAGATGTAGACAAATGCTTTAGACAAATGCTTTTACTTTTTTAACATTTTTTTTTTTTTTAGAAGATCAGAAGCATCTTACAGTAAAAGCTACTACATTGGAGAAAGGCTCTTCTTGGAGATTTTATGGTAGAAGAGGATTCCCCATTTATAGTATTGATGACATGCTGAACAGGTTGATGGCATGCTTTATTTTATCATTATCAGTATTATTTTGTCAGTAGTGGACAACTAAAATTATTCTTTCATGAAAAAAAATATCTGCAGATATTTATAGACCACTTTTAATATGTGATGTAGTCTTTTTACTTTTTACTAGTCTTTTTACTAGGGACTGGGATACAAAGATGAAAACATGAGCTCTCCCCTGCCCCAACTGTTACAGTGTACAGTTTAAAGCTAGAAATTCTTAATATCCTTCTCTTAGATTCTTCTGTCTGTTTGTAGCCTGGAACAATTTTTTTTTTTAATGTCACAGGCATTTTGTTTTTTGGTGCTAAAAATATAGAAATACAGCTTTAATGCCAAACCCAAGAAAGTCTTATATTTTCTTTGTCTCTATTTCAATTTTGAGTATCTTTAAGCTGAGCACTTAAATAAATATTAGCTGCTACAATCTGAAGATTTTACTTTGATCTATATATTTGATTTATTGATTGTTTTTAGTTTGTAGTAATATGTCACTGATTAAATTCACATTATACAATTCAGTAGCTATAGTTCTTAGATTAAAAACACATGTGACTTAGGAAAAAGCATGTTTTATAGAAGTTTGGATACTCTGTTTTCTCACGGTTCAATAAAAACCTCAGCCTATTGAATTTCAACTCACTGTGCAAGGAACATCTCTTTAGTTAAGCCTTTTTCAATTTGGTTATGAGCATCCTGTTGCTGTGAGAACCTGAAAGCTCAGCGTTTCTTTTATTTGCTGATTTTATACCTAATGTGTTTCCAGTGGCAATAGTAAGTGCCACTGTTATTATGAATTTTATATATGAATATATATCTTAGAATCTTCCGGAAACAGCAGCAACAACAACAAACTATAGTTTTAGATCCCTAACATAGAAGCAAATATGTATTCAGTTATATCTACAAATTTTAATAATGGATATATTAAATTAATAATGACTGTATAAATATTTCCTTACATATTTCTTTCTAAGGCTAGCTTTAGAGTTAAAACATAAAGCATAACCTGCTATAAATAGAGTACTATAATATGTTGGAAACCAGGGTATGGCTTTTCTGTATATATCTCAAAGTAAGAAAATAAAAATATTATTTACTATTTAAAATCTTTTCTATCTGAGAATTAAAAAAGAAGTGTCAAACACATTATTTTGTGAGTGACTGTGCATGGGTTCACTCTACTAATGTTGCATAATGTGTTATAGACGGAGCTTGACCAATCCAATTGACTTTGAAACATCCTTTTGTTAATGCCTTGTGGTAGCTCAAATTCAACTTGTCTAATACTGAATCCTTCCACATAAAGGCCTTCCTAAGTGCTTGATCTTTCTTTATACCAAATGAATTAGAGCCTGGGGTTCATGAAAGAACCCACCCTCTCCCTGGATGCTCAAGACAAAAAACTGCCTTTCGTACATCACTGACTATCAGTTAAGTGGATTAAATAATTCTCTGCATCTCACCACTACTGGTTTTAGGCTTTCAACATTTCTCATCTAAATTTCTGAAATAGCCTCAAACTAGGGCCTCTAGTTTAAAAAATGAGTTTCTCTCCAGTCCATTTTCTACATTTCTACCTTGCGTTCAGAATAAATACAAGCTTTTATATATAATGTGCCAAACTTTTCATGGCATGCCTTCACTGTGCAATTCTTTACGCTTGTTACATGAGGGGCTGGCCATTTATGAAGCCACTTGTAGTCTGATCCTCATGTCTTTTTCTGCTTCATTGTTTGGGTCTCTACTATTCTCAGTAATGTCTTTCTATACTTCCACTCACTAACTTCTATAGCATCCCCTTGGGAATTCTGTCCCTTAGTCACACCCTGATAAAGATAACTCTCTGACCTTGTTTGGCTCCATTCACTTCCATATCTACTTTACATTATCAGATAATCAACAGGGCCATGGGCTTGAAGCACACCATCCCAGGACATAACTCCACATCGACAAGTCCTTTTTTAGATCAATATCCTCACTGGCTCTCTCTCAACGCCCCCCTTGATGTATTATTTGCTCTCTGTAGTCATTATTGTTGATCGTAATTTTAATAACTAAACTTTTATCATTCCATTCAACCATTAAACTACTTTTGCTCCTTTCCCCAAAAGGATTTCTGTGTTGGGTGGAACGCTTGAGTAAATGACCTCTCCAAATTCTCTTTCAACTGAGATTTTTGTATTTTTATTATTCTGTAGTCTTTTACATTCTGTCTATAATATTGGAATGGAAAGAGATGCATAGTCATGTACACAATATGGGGACACTCTCTGTGTCACCTGGACCCTTGTTTTTCTGCATGCATCCACACATCAGTTTTTTCCTGAGTCCCTAAGCATGTTTTCTCCTGAGGATTCACCACCTTCTACTTTAATTCCCAGGCTTTCCAGCAACTCTACTCATAACTACGTAACAGGTAGTCATATTTTAAGGATTAGCCCTTATCTTCAAATATTGCCAGTCTCTTCAGGTTGCTGTGAGTTTATGTAAAACAATGCTTAAGACATTCTTTACTGAGTCATTGAAAAATAGTAAGGCCTCAATAAATGTCATTTTTTTTTAACACATCAAAAAATAATGTTATTGTAAAACTACAATGCCATGATTCAGGAATGACACATACCTGTGGGGTGGGGCCTATGTGTGTAAGGGGACAGAAAGAAAGAAGTTGGATGAAAGACAAGGGAGCATAAGAAACCAGAAGATGTGAGTGAAGTCAATAAACTGAGCCTTAAAGTGTTTGATCTTCAACAGTCTCAGAACTCTGTTGTGTATAAGATAAGATTCAGAGGCCCTGAAAGATAACAAAGAATGCTTTATTGGAGTACCATAAAAATTCTGCTGCCTTTTGAAGAATTATTGAGCCACTGTAAGAATTAGTTTCCTTAGAAAATAAGAATATAGTTTCAGTTATTGGCCATATGCGAAAGGCAGTGAATGAGCTCTGTTCTATCAAAACAAAAGTGAAAATGTTCTCTAACTATAATTTTGATCACTGTGAATATGTGGCAAATGGGGTATGTTTGGAAGGAAAATTCTAATCCTCATGCCTTCTAGAGTCATGAGGATTAAAGATACTGAGGGCTTCCTTTATATCTGTAATTCTACTTCCAGCTCTACTTTCAGTCAGAAAGGTAGAGGTATCCCTGATCAAATGTTCTTATTGAAATAAGCCATCAAATTAAATATATTCACTTAAATTTATTTCCTTTCTATATTCCTGTCTTCTCTTTTTTGCGTTTCCAGGCTTAGAAGTTTGGAGGTTTAGGCCAGTCATTCTCCCACTTCTCAGTACTTTTATTATTTTCAGTCTTGTAACTGGTCCATCCCTTAGGCAAATACTGTATACTCAGATTTTGATGTGCAAACAGTAATTTTGGATTTCATTTTACTCATAATTTGAATATGGAGGCTTTATAACTAAAGCCTTCCTATATTTTCTAATACTATCTTTCCAATCCTATTTGAGAAAAAAAAAGATTCCTATGAAAAATTGGAGCAAAATGAAAATGATCTTTAACTATAATTTAAAGCTCCATTTATCTGTGGTAAATGGAATAGGTTTGGAAGAAAAATTTCTAATCCTCATGACTTCTTTCAAGAGCTTCCATTAAAAATAATTAGGGGCTTACTTTTGTATCTATTATTTTACTTTCAAATCCTGCTTTTTTTAAACTATCAGAGCTAGTGACACACACTTCTACAATAAAACTTAATTTTTTTTACAATTATTTTTCAAACTTCACTCACAGTGTGGGGAAAAGAAAAACAAATCTCTCTTGTTTCTTCTCTCTAGGTATGTGTATATGTATGAATGTATAAATTAAAAGAAAGGTATTGTATGTGTGTGACTCAAAACACACTTAATATTTTGTAATTGCTTATATAATTATGTATCAAGTATCTTCTATTTAAAAAGTACTAATATATTGATTCCAATCCCCAGAATAATACTACAAAGAATCCCTTATTTCCCTATTTTATAGGCAAGAGGACAGAGACCTATAGTTAAACCGATTAGCCCAAGGCCACCAAGCCAGTGAATGTCAAAGCTGGAAGTCAAACCCAAACCTGTCTGACTCCAACTTTTACATGCTCAATTTTTGCACATTGTTTTATTAAATCACACAAATTGAACATTGAAGAGAGAAGCCTATTGATGGTACAGATATTGGTGAAAGTAAAGTACTTTTTAGGAAATTTAGGGTCAGAGAGATTAAGAAAAAAATGTAAACATGAAAATGATTGAATAAAGTATATTCTGGATTATCCCTTGCAAAGTTAAAGTGCCTAAAATACTTGCTCTAGTTGTAGTGATAGAATATGGAGACTGTTTGCTGCTCATTAAGTATAATTGCAAAATTATTCAATAAGAAATCAAAATATGCAAAAGTGATAGAAATGTAATAATTGATGGGGAGGACATTGTTTTAATATTAACTCATTTTCTTCTCATTTAATATTAACTCATTCTCTTTGCATTATATAAGTGTTTTTTTACTGGATCATAACTAAGATTTCAGGAGGACAAATTCTGTGCTTATTACTCCTACCCCAGAGAGTACAAACGATTAGGTGGATACAGCAAACTCTAATGGCTGGGAACCACTATAGAATTTATTTTTTCAATACTTGAGGTATTTGTAAAGAGAACAAAGCAATTACCCACTTGCCTACCACCTCTTTTCACTTGTAACAAATTTATTCTTAATTCAGACATAGTCTAGATAACAAGATAGAACCAAGATGGGATATTGTAGACAAATAAGAGAAATGGTTGGATATTAGATAATGATATGAGACCCATACTTGGAGACCTTCATTTCCTGACATTCTGCTGCCAAACGGGGTGAGAATAACTAGTGCATCTTATAACTCACAGTAGAAAGCATTATCTTTTACCCAAATATTATAGTTGGGAAGTAAACAAAGTAATGTACTGTGTGAAGGTGAATATTTAAATGTTTGTAAACTGTTAACTAAAGAGTATTAGAAAAAAAGTCTGGTTATGAAGGAGGATATAATCCAATTAGAAATTGAAGTCAGATATTAATTCTTATATTTGAGCAAGGAAAAATGACTGAAAGTTTTGTAATATAATGAAACACATCATGGTGTATATTCATGAATTGCTACAAACACCAAACAATATCTAGAATCTATCTGTATGTTATAGGCACGTTATAATGCAACAAAGCAATGAGAAAGGGAAAAATCTTAAAAACAGCCAGAAGTAGAAAATTACTTTCAAGGTTAGTTAAAAATCAATAAATGTAATATATCACATTAATGGAAGGAAGAAAAAATTATGACTAATCTGAATAAATGCAGAAACAGGATTGATAAATTCAAAATCTGAAAAGAAAAATCTCAGTAAAGCCAAAGTTATAAGAAACTTCCTTAATTTGATAAAGGAATTATGCAAAAAAACCCAGCAAAAATTATATTGAATGGTGAAATGTTGAAAACTTCCCTTTCATAGTGTGAAGAAGACCAGGATGCTTGCTTATAGTCAGAAAAGAAAGCAAAGAGAATTGAAAATACTGAGAAATGAAAAAGAAATAAATAATCATTATTCAAATACAGTATGATCTTAAGCATAACAAACCCAAAAGAATATATAAATAAAATTAGAATTGAGAAGTGAGTATTGGATATATATCAAAGTACAAAAATTAATTCTATTTCTACGTGTTAATAACAAAACTGAAACTTCATAATATTTAATTTTCAATTACATCAAGATGTATCTTAGATCTAGTGGCAAATCTAATTGAAGTTTTGCAAGTGGTTAAATCCCAAAATGTATTGAATGCTACTTGGAGAACTTAAAGAAACTTCTAGATAAATTGAGAAATGTATCATATTTCATACATAAGACTCAATATTGAAAATACTTTATTTCTGTCTGAATTGCTCTCTGGATCAATGTAGTCATAAACAAAGTCTAGTATTTAAAACAATGAGACATTTGGGGCACTTGGGTAGCTCAATTGGTTAAACATCTGATTCTTGGTTTTAGCTCAGGTCATGATCTCAGGGTCATGAGATTGAGCCCCATGTAGGCTCTGTGCTCAGCCAGGAATCTGCCTAAAATTCTCTCTTTCTATTTTTTTTTCTTTTTTTAAGATTATTTGTTTATTTTTTGACACATAGAGAGAGACAGCAAGAGAGAGAACACAAGCAGGGGAAGTGGGAGAGGGAGAAGCAGCCGTCCCACCAAGCAGGGAGCCTGAGGCAGGGCTCGATCCCAGAACCCTGGGATCATGACCTGAGCTGAAGGCAGATGCTTAATAACTGAGCCACCCAGGTGCCCCTGCCTGAGATTCTCTCCCTCTCCCTTTCCTCCTCTTCCACCCCTCCCTTGCTCACACACATGCTCTCTCTCTCTCTCTCTCTCAAATAAATAAATAAATAAATAAAATCTTTTTTAAAAAGACATTTGACATGCTGATTATACAATTTTATAGAAATTATATAGAAAGGCCAAGTAAATCCATTATATTCTTGAAAAATAACAAATTGAGAGATGTACTCAACTAAATATTAAGTTGTATTGTAAAACTATAGTACTGTTAAAGTGTAGTATTGGTTAAAAGACAGTGAAATGGACTAATGGTACATTATGGAAATCTCAAACAGATTCATAAATACATGACACTTCTATTAAGTCAGACACTGTAGACAGTGGGGGGGGGCACAATTTTTTCAATAAATGGCATTGCAGCAGTATGACTGTCTGTACCTAACGACAATGTAGCCTGACACCTACATTATGATATGAAAGGAACAATTCAGGTGTATTGAAGATATACATACTAAAAAGATAGCAATAGATCTTCTAGATTCTAATAGAAATCACATATTTTCATGCCCATGGAGAAGGAAAAAAAATTTTTTTTATTTCTTTTCAGCATAGCAGTATTCATTGTTTTTGCACCACACCCAGTACTCCATGCAATACGTGCCCTCCTTAATACCCACCACCTGGCTCCCCCAACCTCGCACCCCCTGCCCCTTCAAAACTCTGGAAAATATTTTTAAAAAGGTATTAAGGTCCTAACCCTAGAAGAAAAGTTTGATCGGTTGGACTATATCAATATTTTTTTTCATTTACTCACTTTTTTTATTGTGTTATGTTAGTCCTCATAAAATAGATCATTAATTTTTGATGCAGTGTTCAAAGATTCATTGTTTATGTACAACACCCAGTGTTCCATGCAATACGTGCCATCCTTAATACCCACCACCAGGCTCATCCATCCCCAACCCCCCCCCCAAAACCCTCAGTTTGGACTGTATCAATATTAATATTAAGAGTTTCTGTTCATCAGGAGATGCACAAAGAGTGAAAGGCAAGCCACAGACTAGGAAAGGATATTTGTAATATGTATAATGGACTAAAGGCTTGCTCATATACAGAGAAAACTTTAAGGAAATTCAGTAAGATCCTACAAATTAATGCGAAAACAGAACAACTTAAGGGAAAAATAAGTAGGAGACTTGAACAAGTATTGCACAAAGAAATGGCCTCAAAGGCCTTATATGCTAGGACATCCTCTTACTCCTCTGGCCTCTTCTCCTACTGGTTTTGTCTTTGCTTTACCTGTACTGAACTTCGCTTCTCCTTGACCCCAGCAAACATGATCCTGCCTCAAGACCTTTGCATTTCTGATTTCTTCTCTTCCCCTAGATGGCTTCATGGCTCACTTTCTTGAGAATTCTTGGGAGTTTCTTGAGAAATCTGCTAAACTATTGCCTTATTAAAGAAGTCTTCCCATTCTGTCTTAAATAAGACCCCCTTAACCATATTTTTTTCCTCTTATTATTTATGACCACGTGATTTTCTATTAATGTGTTTATCATCTGCCATTACCCCACTCTCTACAACATTTGCTACATGAGGACAAAGACTTGTCTGTTTTTTTCACTACTATATTCGTAGCACATAAAACACTGACAGAGTTTTTGTACGTCATAAGTATTTTTTGACTAAATAAAGAGGAAGGATCAGGGAAGTGATTTCATTTTTAAGGGGAAATGATAGAAATTAAATTTCACATTTAATGTTGTTTTGATTGTTAGTCATCCAGGGAAAGATATCAAGTAGGCATCTAGAAATTAAATTCTGATATTCATAAGAGATTTAGGTCTAAGCATAAACAAAGATTATATATAACCCTATATCATATTACTAGAAAAATGTGCTAGGAAGTACTCAAACTACATAAATAAAAAAATGTGATATCTATAATCATTATAACTAAGGTGAAACATTTTTAAATATGCATAAATGCTCAGTGACTTTTCTGCCATTTATCATCATCAATCTTGACCAAATCTAAAAAAACATATAATGGTCAAAAACCTTTTTTATTCAAGTATATGACATCCACACTTAAAAGTGATATTAGTAAACAAAAATTTCTAGAACTACAAGGAAAACTTGATAAAATTCAAGCTTAATGACAGTGGTAGATCCTTGACCCTAGTTCAGGATTTTATAGGTTACAGAAACAAAAAATAAATTGGAAGAAAAGATTTTAATAATACAATCAACAATCTTATTTACACATACATTTATACTCATGTAAGTGGAAACATACAATATTTGTCCTTTTGTGACTGGCTTATTTACTTGGCACAGTCTTCAAGATTCACCTGTGATGTAATATGTGTCAGAATTGCATTCCTTTTTAAAGCTGAATAACATTCCACTGTATGTACACACCATATTTTGTTTATCCATTCATCTGTTGACAGACATTTGTGTTTCCACCTTTTGGATATTATGAATGCTATGAACATTGGTGTGCAAATACTTGCTCAAGTCCCTGTGTAGATAATTACTTTAAATCCATTTTGATCTCATAAAAGTAAGAAAACTTCTAGCTCTAATAAACAAAGAGGATATTAAAAATAATCATAAATCCTTGCTTGCTCTGGGTGTTTGCAAATGTGGTAATCAAGAGCATTAGGTTTTAGAATCCCTCAGAAACAGGAAATAGTAGAGCTTTGGGCCAGAAGAAATGTGTTGGGACTGAGAAACTCAGCTCCCTAAACTCTCCTGTCCACACACACTTGAAATCAGGTACCCTGAAGAGAGTCACACCTTTGCTAAAAGTGTGGAAAAGAAGCATCCTTCCTAAGTATAAAGGGAGACAGAAAATTTATTATTTATTTATTTATTTATTTATTTATTATTTTTTCTGGAATTTAGGTGAGAAAAAGTAAAGCAAAGCAAAGCAAAATGAAGCAAAATATCCCTTATTAATCTATAATGACCCCTCAAGGGTCCCTTTCATATTTATGTTATTAATGTGGTCTTCTACACTGAAAGGAAAAAAAAAAACACACGAGTATAAAAATTAGTCTCCTGTGTAGGTGAAGCCATTAAGACACCGAATAGAATCAAACTAAAAACCACTTTATAGCTGGTCACACTCTCAAAGCAAGCTACACATTCCCGTAGATAAAGTTTAAAGTTGAAAATTACTAGACTCAAGGAAATACGCCCCTATAAAAAGGATTTTATGAAATAAAAATTTTTTGACTTCTAAAGTATGCAGTATTAAAAGATAAACTGAAACATATTAAACATTTTAAGAGTTTATTTGAGTAAAAATTCAGTTGGAATCAGGCAGCACCAAACAGGAAGTAGTTAGGAGCACTGGCAATAGGAGCCAGGGGAAAGACTTTGTAGAGAAACTGCAGAAGCAAAGAAAGGAAACTCTTTGATTATAGCTTTAAACCTAGTTGGCTCTTGGTGATTGGTTGTGTTTTAGAGTTTTGATTTTGTATCACTGAGGCATTTATAGGCTTAGATTTCAGGTTGCTTTCGTAGACTGCCAAATACCTGTCCCACAGCCTCCTTGTTTAATTAATATAATACCAGACAATTGTATTATCAGAGATATTAGAATGCATGTATTTTAAATAGTTTTAAATAGTTAAATAAATGAGGACATGAAAAACATAAAAAAAAACATAAAAATGAACTCCTATAATTTTGGAGAAAAGAACAGCTTTGTTTAATAATCAAACAAGAATTCTAGAAATGTAAATTTATATTAAAAATGTAATCAGTAGATTAAAGGATAGATTAGATGCAGATGATGAAATAAATGAACAAAAATAAGCTGGGTAAATTAGCATTAATTTCACAAAGAAAAAAGTAGATAATTTAAAATTTGAATAGTAGTTTTAGAGAGAGTAAATATAGAGAATGATAACAAGGTAATACTTAAAGAGATCAGATGGGATATGCTAGAATTAATTGAAGACATAAACCTTCCATTTCAGGAGGCGACACAAATTACAAGTAAGATAAATAAAAAAAATCATGAAACAACAAAATAACTACCCGACAAGAAGGATTTATGTTGACTGCAAACTTTTATAATAGCATCCAGAGAAGAACAACACTTTGAAGTACTGAGGGAAAAGATACATAAATAAATAAAATATAAAATATAAAAAATATAAATATATAGAAATATATATTTTTATATAAAATATAAAAATATAAATAAATAAATAAATAAAACTAGATTTTTTTACATGCAATGAAATGATCTTTAAAATATGAATGCAAATTAAATGCATCTCAGACTGACAAAAATAATATACTAACAGGCTTTCATATAATGGGAATTATGAAGCTGGTACTTAAGGAGAAAGAGAAACCCAGAAAGAAATCTTGAGATACAAGAAAGTGAGATGAATAAAGCAACTGGTAAACCTCCAATTAAATGTAAATTACACTGGTTGATTCAATCTAAAATACTGACCAAATAATATGAAAGAAGCAGAAAGGTTGATTTGACATCATGATGACTGGAAAACAAACCCAGATAAATACTATTTAAAAAGGACACAACAAAGGAAGCAGAAAAGTTAAAATTATAAGAATGGAAATATATATATTTATATACCTCAAGCAAATAATCACAATAAAGTAGATATATCTATAATACTCTCAGACACATTATACTTAAGGCTCAAATCATGATGAGCATGGTAAAAGCTATAACCACACAGGGATGCAAACCAATTTTAAATGATAATTTAGCTTAATTGTCTAGTTTTAAAGGACATAAAGCAAAATATTGAGAATTATATGAAGAAATTGGTAAAAGCAACATTGCAGTAGGTGAGTTTAACCATCTTTCCCCACAATTGATGGGTCAAGCACTTAACAATTGCAAGGCTATGAAAGATCTGAACAGCACACAGTAAGTTTGAACTTGGTTCCCACCAACAGAGAACACACATTTTTTAAAAGTCTCACATAAATTAGGAAACCTTGACTACATATTAAGCCATGAACTAAAATCTCAGCAAATTTCTAATCATTTCCACAATACAGAATGCATCTGGCCAGAATGATTGTATTATAATTTAATAGTAAAATAAAATACCATTGGTTGGAGAAAAATAATCACAACTTTTAAGCCTTTAATGATCAGAGTGTATTTCATCATTGACATTAGTGAATAGTTAGAGCTAAGAGTAGTACAAATAATCATGTTCAGATTTATGAAATGCTGTATTCAGAAGGAAATTTATATACTTAACTGCTTAGTTAGAGAAGTAAAATGATTGAAAATTAGTGATCAGAGTATTCATCATAAGGATTAAAAATAGGAATAGAAAAATAAATTGGGAAAATAATTAACCTACAAGACAGGGAATAATAAGAAAAATGACAAATGTTGTTGAAATACATAATAGAAAAAATCTATGAAATCAAAAGTTGGCTGACAAGAATAATAAAATAAAAATAATCCTTGGCATATGAAAGTGATTAATTACTAAATTCTACACCTAAAACCATTCTTACCCTATATGTCAACTAAATAGAATTTAAATAAAAAATTGAAACTAAAAAAAGAAAAATAATCTTTAGCAAGATTATTCAAAGATAAAAAGGTAGCATAATTAATATTAGGAATGAGAAATAGAACATATTCTCAGACACAGCAGAAATCTAAAATAATAAAAAAATTAATTTCATGTCAAGAAATTTGGAATCTAGAAGTAAATAACAATCTCTGAGGAAGATAAAAGTATCAAAAATGAAGTAGAAGGCATTTTCAAAACAGAAGTGAGTGAGAACGATTATAATTGAATCTGAGGTTGTCTTCACACAGAAATGCAGGTTTCACATGTTAAGAAATCAGATGATTCCAAGCTTATATAAACTATTCCAGAGGATAAAAAGGAGGGAAAACCTCTTAATTTATTTAATGAATCCAGTGTGACCTTCATATAAAATTTCTTTGAAAGTTGTAAAAGAAAAATGATAATTACTGACCAATTTCATTCATGAACATAGGTGCAAAAATCTTAAATAAAATGTCATCCAGGTGAATCCAGCACTGTTATTAAAGAGAATGTCACATTCAATTGTTGTACAGCAGCAACATAATTTTAGAAATTTAGTATTTAAAGAGATGGCATTTGTAATAGCAATGAAAGTATCAAGGAATAAATTTAACAAAATATATGCCAGACCTTTATGGAGAAAAGTATATATGTTATTGAAACCTGTTTGGAAGTCCTAAATATAAGTAGAGTTTCACAAGAAATAATAATGGTTAAACATTTTATATCATTAATTATGTTACAGACAGTATTCAAATGCTCTCTATATATACATTCACATAATTCCCATAACAACCATATGAGGTAGACACTGTTATTATTTCTAATTTTATATATAAGACAACAGAGGCAAAGAGAGGTTAAATGATTTTATTTTGTCATCTAGCTACTGGATGGGGTTCTAGGATTCAAATCATCAGACTTACCAGAGCCTCTGCACTGACACAGTAGAAAATACTATCTCTTCAATAAAATATTAAGATTATTTCATTATTGATGCAGTGGTAGGGAACTGGTTGGAGGGAAATGAATACAAACCTTAGAAATAAACTCACAACTGATATATGACAGAAGTGCTATTCCAGATCAGTGAGCAAGCTTATTTGGTTAATAACAGAACAGTAGATAAAAATGAGAATGGATGCCTATCTCACACCATACATAGCAATTAATTAAAATTTGAGAAAAAAAGGTTATGTTTTTAAATCATAAATCAAGTGAATATCTTTATGATTTCAAATGAAAGTTTTCTTTTAAAAAATTAAATTCCCAAATAATAAAAGGAAAATTAAATTTTTCATTATTTAAAAAATGATGGTTCACATTCTGGTACAGGAACTATTTGCAAAAATAGAGGATTTTTAAATTTAGACTTGGAAAAAGGCTTAATTTTCTTTCTGTCTCTCTGTCTCTTCATTTATATAAAAACTAAAATAAACAATCCAGTGTGTGTGTGTGTGTGTGTACTTTGTATAGTACATTTCTAGGAAATTAACAAATGATGAAACAAGAATCATTAAAGGCTATAAAAAGATCCTCATCCTTTCTTATACATCACCGATGGTCACATATGACATCAAGGGCAAAGAAACAAGAATGCACGATGTGTAATTCTTCAAAATATCATTTCTTGAAATCATGATGAAAAAGGAAAAAATGTAAATGTTTAATAGAAGAGGTAATTATGCTGTACTCATGCAATGCAGTTAATGAAGAGAGAAGATTAAAGCACAGCTACATGAATCTTTCAAATACAATGACTCAGTAAAACAAATTGTAGAATATAAAAATATGGTTTATGTAAAATTTCAAAAATTTTTAAGCAAAACAACACAATATTTGATAAGTATGGTCATTTTAATGGTATGCAAAAGAATGAAAATGAGTGATAATTTGGATAACTGAGATACTTTGGTGAGTGGGGGAGGGATGAAATAGGGTTAGGTAAAGAATAAACATCAATCATATTCATATTTACATATGGATATAAAAATGTAGGTATAGGACTACAGGTATAAAACAGATTAATTAAAAATGCCAAAGATCTTTGAGCATCACTCTATGGTTATGAAGTTGAAAACTTAGAAGAAATGACATCTTAGCAAAATAATAACTATTAAAATTTATGGAAGGTAAATAAAAAAGGTGTCCTATAAACTTATGAAAAACTCTAAGTAAGAAAGTTAAAATAGCAAGGTAGTTTCAAAATCTAGCAAGGACAGATTTTACATATGAATTTATATAACCTTGAAAGCAAAGTTTTCTAGTGTTCAGTGACATCAGTGTTTCTAGATTACCATTTTGGGTTCTTATGAACTAGTCACCATTAAAAATTAAGGAGATCATGCCAAAGAGCTTTTGTTCATGTGGATTATGTCTATTAATATTTATCGTTTTAGAAATTAAAGTGAAAAATTTAAAAAGGAATTTTAGGGATGCCTTGGTGGCTCAGTTGGTTAAATGTCTGCCTTTGGCACAGGTCATGATCCCAGGGTCTTGGGATTGAGTCCTGCATTGGGCTCCTTGCTCTGCAGGGAGCCTGCTTCTCCCTCTGCCTGCTGCTCCCCCTGCTAGTGGGTGTGCTCTCTCTCTCTCTCTGACAAATAAATAAATAAAATCTTAAAAATAAATAAATAAAAAGGAATTTTATTTAAAGATTGTGCTAAGTGAAATAAGTCAAGCAGAGAAAACCAATTATTATATGGTTTCACTTATTCATGGAACATAAGGAATACCATGGGGAACATTATGAGGAGGAAGAGAAAAATGAAGGGGGAAAATCGGAGGGGGATGCGAACCATAAAGGACTATGAACTCAGAGAAACAAACTGAGGGTTTTGGGGGAATAGGAGGAAGGGTTAGCCCTGTGATGGGTATTAAGGAGGGCACGTATTGCTTAGAGCACTGGGTGTTATATGCAAGCAATGAATCATGGAACACTGTCAATGATGTACTGTATGTTATGAACATAATACAATAAAAGTAACAATAATAAATTCATTATGTGTTAAGATAAAACATATTTTTATAAAAAATATATTTTCCAAATAAGTCATAGAAATAGTGTTATTATTTTACATTTAAAAAATAATCTCTTTACTGTCTGGTTTGATAGAAGAGAACTTGATTGTCATACTTAGTTTTATATTCAGTCTGTTGCAATGTGGTGTTTATAATGAAATATAAAAAGAAAATTTGGTGTTACACAGATATGTAGCTGGAAAAAGCAAGCATATTTTAATAGTTTCTTCACATAATTGCAAATATTTTTTGATACTACAGCAAAACTTGACAGATGGCAGTTGCATAAAGGTTAGTTTCAGTGCGGAATCTTAAACCTATAAAAAAACATTTTATTTTCAGTTAAACACTATTGGTTTATCTTAGATGTCAAAAGGATATTTTATTCATGAAAATTTTGTGATATGATGCATTGGTCAAATGGAAAACATTGGTTTCCTGAGTATACAGTTCATCCGAATGTTGACACTTTTCATTATACAATGTAAAAATAACATTTGCTAATATCACCACTCATCTCATCAGAAAAGTCTTTAACTTTTGAAAAAGATTCTCCACTTTATGGTGGAGAATACACATTTTCCAAAATTATAATTTTTGTTTGAAAGCTTAAATTTTCATCATTATTGGCAGCAAATACTGTTTTTCTTAAAATACTTCATTCATTTTGAGAAAGCGCCTGCCTGACAAATAACCCTGCCTGAATAACCATAGTTTGCTAGTTATTCCTGTTCAGTGAAAATATGTTCAGTGAAAACAAGTAATTCAGCTTGTAACTCAAAAATATCACACAAATGTCGTTCTTTCAGATGATTACTATACTTCTGATACGAAGCAGAAATGCTTTATATGTATGTCCGGTTTTGTCACACAGAATATTTGAAAAAGCATGTACTCAAGGGTTGATATTTAATAAAGTAGTAGTATTCTTCTGCTTCATCAAGGACATTTGTAAGTGGAACTGTTTTTTCTTTTTTCCTGTGTGTGGTGGTGAAAAATACAGTGAATATAAATACAGTTTGTTACTCCTGCTTTGGTTCATGCTAAGATGTCAGAAACTTTACCTATTGCTGTTTTTGCTTTATTAATGCAAATACCAGCACAGTAAAAGAGGTACATAGCACCTCATAATTATTATGAAGATAGTGTTTACTTTCTGGACTCCTGAAAGTCTCTTGAAAACTGCCCAAGGTCCACAGAACATGTTCTGGGAACCTTAGATCTAGAGAAAATGATTTACAAGTGTACAGACACATTGATGCTCCAACTTCTGTAGTGATAGAGAAAAGGAAATATTAAAAATTATTTAAGGAGTAGTGGAGATCTTACCTTAACAGATTGTAAACATCTTATAAAGTCTAAGATTCACAAATACAGAGAAATGGCATAGTAAAAGATCAGAGATTGGTGAATCAGATTATAGAGTACAGGTCCAGAAAGAGATTCAAATAAATTCTAAAATGAAATAGATGAGAAGATGGAATTTCCAGTAGGTGGAGGAAAATATAGTTTTGTTAATCTCTGAGGCTTTCATAATTGGTCCTAAATCTGGCTGGAAAAAAAAAGTTAAATATCCTTGTGTATATTTTTGTATATATTCTTGTATATATTCTTCTTTAAATTCTAAAAGACTTAAAGATAAAAGTCAAAATTATGTATAATTAAAAAGAAAATTTGTTCCTACACCTGAAACTAATATAACAATTATGTCAACTATAAAATATCTTAGATAAAATTTTTAAAAATCATAAAAAAATAAAATTAGGATAGTATTTGTGAGTTTGGAGGAAGATCTTGCAAAATAAGACTAAAAATTTAAACTGTATGCATAGCATAGGAAGAAAATCACTACACAATAAAAATTAATGAATGCTAAGATGGCATCAACATAATTATAAAACATAAAAAATAACTTATTAACCTAACATAAAAATATCATACAAAATAATAAGAAGAAAAACTACCCAATAGAACTCTGAAGAAAAGATATTAATCCTGTTAGAAAAGGAGAGTAAAATGTTTAATAAGCTTGAAAAGATTCTCAGTCCTATTTACATTCGGGGAAATATAAATTAAAGCAAAATTTATATTTTTCACTGTCAAGTTGACAGAATTAAGTACATAATTTTGCATTCTTGTCTATAGGGTCAAATCATGGAAAGTAAAATCCTGATTGTCTTTGAATAAGGAATTATTGAAAAATTTGTCAAATCCCTACCATGAAATATTCAGCAACAATTAAACATGAATTAAATCGATATGGCTGACTATAAGAATTTATCTGTTGAGTAAATAAGAAAATTAAGTAGCAGAATAATATATATAACATATAATACTGTATATATGCATATGCATATACATATCTGTATACATGAGAAAGAAGAAATCAGAAATTAAGAGGACAGTTAGAAGTTTATGTATTTTTCTTTTTAAATATTTTTATGTTTGTGTCTCTTGTTTCAGTGAATTAATATATATCTTAAAATGAAAATAAATGTAATGGGTATTTTCAGGAAATATCAAACACCATACTTGTCATATTTCCATTAGTTTGCTTTCAATGTAGGTTTTATGAACTGTAGGAAAAGGGAGGATGGAAATAGTTAACTAGATAATTTAGACTAAATTATTAATTTTTGTACCTATGTTAATTTGATAATTGATTTACAACATGTACTATAAGTCTAATTGTTTCTCCATATTTCATTCATTAGTTTGTCTACCCTAGTACTAAGACCACACTCACTTAATTATGGGTGATAAATCTTTATATACAATAGGACTAGTACCATTTCCCTGTTTTTCAGTAGGTCTGACTGACAGTAATCCTAAAAGTCTTCCATACACATTTTGAATATCATTAAAAATACTTTTGAATAAACACATTATTTAATGCATTTAGAAAACTTTCCAGTTGTGAGGATGAGGGAAGATGTTATACAGTAGGTAAGGGGAGTACCTAAATGTAGAGGAGTTATTGTCTAGGATCACAGCGATTTTCAATAGAATCCTTATTCCTTCAGTTATTGGCAATGGGGTTTCATGCAAATAACTAAATTGTCTAAGTTTCAGTATCCCTATTTTATAACAAGTAAAAAATGATTAAGTCATAAGTTGATATGATCATTGAACTTGTTAAGCTAACTACATCATAGTGTTTGTATATAGTAATATTTCTGTTATTACTTTGAAGAGTTACAGAAAAACACATAGAGAGGAGATTTTCCAGGAGGAGAAAGTGATTTGGACAAGGATTTTGATTTGTAAAACAGAACATATTTAAGTTATCCTGCTGAGAAAAGTCTATATTCAGGATAGGAGGAAATAAAAATATAAATGAATCATAAACTGCTGAATGATATGCTGAGATTTGTTTTTTATTTTGTTATAGTTATTAAAAAATATTGAACTTCAAAATGTTATACTTGAATTATGGCATAAAAGCATGGTAATGTGTTGACCATCCTCTTTCTAGACAGAAAATTTATAAATGTTTTATGATAAACTGCCTTAAACTGTGCAATTTATTTTATCTTTTCTGCATATCTGCTGCAGGAAAGGCGTAATCTGTGTCCTTAATGCCAAGTCATAGATAAACCCTATTTACTGACCTGAAGCAAGAAATCGACCTTATGGGATCAATTATTAGCTGTCTGAAGAAAGAAGAATGTGAGATAAGCTGGACAATGGATTAAAAGATTTTAAAATATTGATTAGTCTTTCCAGAGAAAAACGAAATCTGATTTTTAAATATTTCCTTAGAATTCAAGGATTATTATATGTGAAGACAGATTTATGTGTATATATGTGTGTATGTGTGTGTTCGTTTATGTGTGTACACACATGACTCAGTAGCTAACATCACCTTGCCTCACAGTAAAATCTTTTTGACTTTTAAGTCTAATTTTTCTGCGATTGATTTTGATGGTGCTCATTAAATTATCATGTTGGCAAAACTCCCTGTCATTTATGTGCAACAGTATGTGGGATGTTAATGCTAGAATTAATAGTGTAATAGGAAAATTGGTGCATGAAAATCACACTATTTTTATTGGAATAGCCATGATATCTCCTAAGCAGTGTTAACTGACTCTCTAACAAGGGCCAGTCCCTCAGTGGTTATATTCTGTTAGGTTTGGAGACCTGTATCTTCAGCAGTCCACTAGGTTGCTCTTTACCACGCTCTCTTCGTCTTCTTTTTTGTTTGTAAGAAAGCACATTCTGTACATGGCATCACTTAAGCATGTACAATGGCAAAGTGATCAAGGAGTTTAAATGGCTTTAGATGAATTTCACTGGAAATATATCCAGAGATTCTCATGTCTTTGTAGTACCACGTCTTAGACAATTGAAAACTTTAGTACTCAAATTTTGAAGAAAAGATATAAGTATCTTAACGACAAGTTTTTTTAAAGGTATGTAAACTAAGATCAATAATATTGTAAGGAAACAGTCATACATTGAAATAGGAATTCATCTGCCCAATTGGTGTATAATATAAAAGAATATAAAAAGAGGAAAACATTTTAGAAAGAAATAGCTATAAAAATAAAAAGTTTTGTACTTTTAAACTCAACAATTAAATTTATAAGCATTTATCCTATAAACATACTTAGACAAATATTCATATCTAGGGATATAGACATGAATGACCATTGTTGCCTTGTTATAGCAAAAAACTAGAAATGATTACATTATGCAATATAAAATTATATCTTTAAGTATACACAGATATAGATATTTGATGTTGACTGCCTTGTTGGTTGGTTCATAGTACCATCCATTAACACATAGTTAAAAATATGCAAAACAATTAAAAATTATCAAGAGATTGAGTAATCAACACTGGGGATGATGTCCACCATTGTTGGGAAGAGTAAGTGAATTGTGATAGGGAAGCACACAAGTGAGAGGCCCCAAGGTTATAGCAATGTGCTCTTCTTATTCTGGATTATGGGTGCAGTGGGTATTGTCTTTATTATCAATTCTCAGATTGTTCATACATGTTTTATGAACCTCTGAAGACTTTCAAAATGTATTGTACTTGGAGCTTTCACTTGTCTCCACTACCACAACTGGGGATCAATTAACTCCACTGTTTGAAAAAATCACATAACTCCAATAATCCAGCTGCTTATAGCTGAACAAGTCTATGTGGTAATCCACTGTTGCCTAAACCCTTCTCTTTTCTGTGGAAAACAAGATTAAACTGTCTGAAATACCATTAAACACCTGAAACATTTTCAGAAACTCAGTAGAATATCTAACCGTCCCTGAAGTTTCATTACTGCAATAATGTCCCACCCCCAAACTATCTCAAAACCTACTGTATACCATATACTGTTTTATGGATGCATGTGGCCTCTAAGGTCCTCAGTCAGAAATGAACAAATGATTGCATCTTTTCAGAATCTCCATGGATTGATGTGTAATTGATTTTACTGAGGCAAATTTTGTCTATCAGAGAATGCCTACAATGAACAAAGAACTGACATACCTTGTCGTTCTTCTGTTGCAAATATTTATGACCTTAATTTGGTATAGCAAAATCATTTTACTGGGAATTTATGTCACGTAGTGATCAAAGTCAGGTCATTTTCTTTGGAGCTCTCACAGAAGGCTGATCTTTCTCTTAGGTAAATGGATAATTAAGCTTCTTTGTTTTATTGTCCAGTTGTAAACTAACCATTCAATATGTATGGATTTCTTACAGCAACACTTTAGAGAATGAGGCCTTTTTCATTAGTAATATTTGTGTGAGGATTACCATCCAGAGCTAAGGTTATGTATTGATAAGCTATCACCCACTGCAGCTCTGATAACCTGCTAATGTGCCATTCTTTGAAATGAACCAATGATTGTCACTATTAGCTGTTCAACCTTGCAGTGGTTTCTGTCACATTTTCTTCTGGGTAAATAGGGACATCTGTCTGAATTAAATCTAATCTACCTTAATGGACAGATTCTAAGACACTCATTTTTATGTTCACATTTTAATATCTCTGCATCTGAGGCCTATCTCACAATCAGTGATGCCGTATAATTGCTGTCAACTAGGAAGAAGTCTTGGTCAAAGTATGTGAAAATTTTCTTGTGAGGCAGACACAGCAAGCCCTAAACCAGTCTAGATTGTGTAAAATATAGTACTTAAATTCTTCTTAAATTGTTATCAAATTAATATATGCACTTGATTTAAAAATCAAACAGGGTAATGGACCATAATATGAAAAACATTATTTTTGACTTTATATCTATATCTTTAAAAATACACTTACCTTGCTGTTTCTTGATTTATGAACTTATTAAATTATCTATATACTCCCTGCTATATAAAGGAGAATTTTGTTGTTTGTACTCTCATCCTCTTTCCAGTTTAGTGCCCTGGTTTTCCTCCCACCCTCAGCTCCCAGTTTCTGTCATTTGTACTTGAGCTCTTACATTGTCAAGGTTGATTGCATTTGCATTCTATTTCATAACCACGATGAAGGTACCAATCCTTAACTCTAGACTAGTTCTCCCCTTCACTGAAACAAAAACAAAAACAAAAACGAAAAAACAAACCTCCAGAAAATGTGTTTATATGAGGATGATATATGAGGATGTAAACGTTACTTACTGCAGATCCTGCGTAGAACACTATCATTGTATTTTATTTTCCTTTTCTACAAGTAAGATTTTTGTCCATTCAAAGGAGAATATTAATTTTAATTCCTTTTCTAACCACCAAACCATGCCAAAATGTACTTTGCCTTTTATGCACAGTGTTAATTTTCTTTTAAAATTTTGTTAGCAAGGGGCGCCTGGGTGGCTCAGTGGGTTAAAGCCTCTGCCTTCAGCTCGGGTCATGATCCCAGACTCCTGGGATGGAGCCCAGCATCGGGTTCTCTGCTCGGCGGGGAGCCTGCTTCCCCCTCTCTCTCTCTCTGCCTACTTGTGATCTCTGTCTGTCAAGTAAAAAATAAAAAATTAAAAAAAAAAATTGTTAGCAAGTTTGATGGCTATCCCTTATTCTTTTTGGGAAAAATGGCTCCTTCCCCACATCCCTGATAGTTTCCAGCTTCTTGCCCATTAAAACTTTGCTTGGAATCCATTCCAATTTTTTCTAGAGTCACTATTTTAATTTGACCCATTTGATCTATACAATGATTTTTTTAATCTAACATTTAGATTTTTTTCTTGAAATTTTTGGAAGTCTTTCTTATCTTTTATTATGATTTTTTAAAAAGATCTTATTTATTTATTTGACAGACAGAGATCACAAGTAGGCAGAGAGGCAGGCAGAGAGACAGGGGGGAAAGCAGGTTCCCTGCTGAGCAGAGAGCCCGATGTGGGGCTCGATCCCAGGACCCTGGGATCATGACCTGAGCCTAAGGCAGAGGCTTTAACCCACTGAGCCACCCAGGTGCCCCTTATTATGATTTTTTACTCACATTATACATCTTTATTTTAATACCAGTTCTTTTTTTCCCCAAGTTCTTATAAACTACAAATCATTCAGTTTTGTCTATAAAACCTTCCATCCCAGTTGTCCCCCTTCCATTTTTTTTTTTTTTTTCTGGACCTTTCTCTTTGAAATTCTCTGTTTCTTCTCCTTTCTAGATTAAATGTTTACTCAGTCTTTTGCAAAGTTGTGACTTCCATTCACTTATATTTTCTGGGCTATATGTCTCTATTTATTGTCATCTATGTTTTATTCCAATGAATCTTCAAATAATTTTGCAAAAGAAGATCTGTTAGAAGTTAAACTTTCATTTCTTCATGTCTGAAAAAAACTACATTCCCCTTTACTTGATAAGGATGAGTATAGAACTCAAAGAATTTTTTCATGGGTCTTTGAATGTGTTTCTTCATTGCCTTCTAGCAAACAACATTGCTATTGAGAAGTGTATTTCCAGTTTGAGTTCGTTCGTTCGTTTGTTCTTTCTTTTTTTTTTCTTCTTTTGGTATGTGACCATTTTTCTTCTTTTCTGTAGATTTTAGTATCTTATATTTTTTCTTTGTGTTCAGAGATTTCTCATTGAGGTTTTTAAGTATGGTGATTTTCATTTCATGTGCTAGTTACTGTGGGTAGTTTTATTTAGAAAACTACTGTTTTTCTTTAACTTTAGGTCATAGTCCCTATTATTGTTTTTATGTTAAAGTATTATTTCTTTATTTGCATTCTCTCCTTTTAGAATTCAAAGTATCCGTTATACAACCCATTGAATTACATGTTTTAAAAAATTTTATGTATATTTTTGTTCTGTATTTTGGGGAGACTTGTTTTTTGACATGATCATTGAACAATTCCTATGAACATTATTTTTGTAATTATAGTGAGTTACTTAGAGCACTTTCTCAGTTTTTCTTTGCTCTCTTTCTGTTAATTTATGGCTGCACTAATACTAATTTAAAGTTGTTTTCACTCAAATTAATTTTTACATATTTTCCTCCTTTTGCATCTGTGATCTCTCCTTTTTCTTTTTAACTTTGAAAAGTTAAAACGTGCTCTGCCATGTTCAAGATTTAATCAAATAAGTTTTTTTTTTCTATTCATACTTAGAGATGAGTCAATAACCCTGAGATTTATGTATGCAAATCCTTGTTGACTGGAATATTTGTTTGAAGTATGATGGTACTTGGATGCCCCCCAAATAGTTTGGATGCCAAAGCCCATATTACCTGACCTAATTCTCCCCCAAATAGACTCTTCCATTTGTTTGGAAAAGCATCTTTCTTCTCCTTTTTTTCTTTTAAACCTGCAGTGTAAACACCAAGCCGTAGCTTGTTTTTTTTTCCTGGTAGTAGAGAGAAAGTAAGGCTCCATTGAAGACTATCAGTTAAGCCTCCTGTTTTCCACATTACCTTTGCCTCCTGTTTTCCAAGTACATGGATTTTCAAATTCCACATCTTTCCAAGATATGACTAGGGAGGTCTGCACATGCCTTTGTCTGTTCTCTTCTTTCTGGCTGTTCTGAGAAGTTTCTTTTCTACTCTGATTTTTTGATCAGTATTTATTATTCTACTTTTTTAAATTCTAGGGAAAAAAATTGAACCCTCTTGCCTCAGCTGACTCCTTCCTTTGTTCCCAGTATTCTGAGATTATGCCTTTCATTCCTTTCTTATCATTGCAATAAGTCCTGAGAGGGAAAGAAGGTACCATCTTGACTAAGAATACCAACCTTTTAATTTAAAATATCTAAATTGATTAGATAAAACATGTATCATATATTGTTAAGTGGGTTTTTGTTTTCTTTAATATATTTAATAACAAGAGAAATGAAACAAAGTCAGCCTAGAATGGTGGATAAGGGCTTAACCTCTGTACAAAGAGGACCTAGAGGTGAATCCAGTTCAGCCACGTTAGTAATATGTGACCTGGAAATATATCTCACCTCTCAAAATTTTGTTTTATCACCTGTCAAAGACATAAATAACATAAACCTCAGTTTCTATTCACCTAGGTTTCTGGTGAAATTCAAATTAATTTATGAAGACTATAAAGAACTTAGTGTGGGATTTTGTGTATGGTATGCATGCAGTAAATGGTAGCTATTTGTCTTATTAATATTATTAGTAAAGAAAAAAATAGAAAAAATACCAGTACTTTATCTAGTTTATCACTTTTATTTTTGCATGCTTGTTTTAAGAGCTTATCTATATGTGAAACAACTTTTTTTCAGAGTCTATTATTTCATCAAACATTCAATGAGTGATTAAAAAAATAAGACTAATTGTGTCATTAGGAGCTGCTTACTAGTAAGAAAATAAACCCACAAGCCTATCCTTATAGTCCTGTGTGGTAAGTACTGTAACACATGTATAAGCAGAATGTTCTTACCCTGGACAGAAGAGGAGAAGGCTAAGTCTTCCTAGAAGAGAGACCAGGTGGAAAGGTTTCAGCTTAGAAATTAGCCAGTCAGCAAGCAGGTTTGAGATACTCAAACAGGGAGAAAAGTACATAGAAAGGCTTCAAATATTAAAAATTCATTAACGAACTTCAAAACTTTTGAGTCGGATGATATTAAATGGACAAGATTAAAATGGATAGAATAGAGTTGAGATGTTAAAAACAGCATGTATAGTTTACTTGTACTTTCAAGTGAAGCTTGGAAAGTTTCAGAGGGGAAAATGTATTCTACCTGGAGAGAGACATTAGTATTGATAGCATCATTATTTGCCAATATTTACATTTTCCATTAGTACCTTTCACATTCTAATCTTCTTCTTCTGTGATCTCCTCTTTATTTCCCGTTTTCCCTTGGCCATTACTGCATGTTACTGCTCAGCCAGACCCTCAGGGGAAGTATGCTGCTGATCCCTATGCTAGACCAGCTGCCTAGGAGTAAAGGCCATCATCTTGTCCTATTCACATTCTTCAAATGTATTCAGAAATTCTGCAGCCTGACAAGCAAATGGTCTGGCAAAAAGTCAGATCCTGACACTAACCATGTTAGGTGACATGAGTATGCGCAAAAAGTAAAATAATTCATTCCCCACTGAGTATTGACCTCCCCCCCCAACCCCGCCACCAAGCAACAAATTGTTGTCATGTTGGTGCTGTTGGTATGTCTAAACCTGTCAGAGCACTGAAGAATTGGCAGCCATGATTCTCTTTGAAGTCTTTACTTCGAACAAAAAAAAATTAGTGTCAGTAATCCCTGTCTTAGATTGGTCCAAAACAAAAACAAAGTTAAGTGGACTTCAAAGGAAAAAGCTAACTGTCCATTCATTGGAAAAAGAGATAGAAGAGAGCAATCATGTGGCATATGTAAGAGTGAGGATGAGAGTAAAAAATGTTCAAATCAGTTCAACTCACTTAATCAGCCATGGGTGAAAAAAATCATTAAATTTACTCAACTGGAATAATTTGGATCAAAGACTCAAAATGACAAACAGCTCTCCTTTTAGAATGCTCCCAGAGTCAACTGATCACTGATCTGAACAACAACAATAAAATCCATCAGAGAGATACTGCCAAGATTCAAATACTTTATGTTTAAAATATAAAATAGAGAAAGAACTTTACCTGTAGAGTTTTCTGCATCAGAGCTATTGAGGAGGTAGGGAAGTTGAGAGCTAGAGAAAGTCTTCTACTCTATGTGTAAATTCATCAAAATCAGTCATGTTCCTGTACGTAATATTCTGTTTGAAGTATTTGCCAGCCTCTCTTCTCCTCCTTCTGGAAAGCTTTTGTCTTCCTTTACTCTCAGTTGGCTAAGGTATTTCATTTAAATTAAAAAAATGGGGGTTCCCCAGCAATGCATGAGGAGCAGTGGAGGTGTTTCAGATGATATCAGAGGGATTCATGTCAGATCCATTACATTTTCTTTCTATTGAGAGAGAGAGTATAGGGGGAGGTGCAGAGGGAGAGGGAGAGAGAGAATCTTAAGCAGATTCCATACCCGGCACAGAGCCCCACATGGAACTCAATCTCACGACCATGACTTGAGCTGAAATCAAGTCTGCCACCCAAATGACTGAGCCAACCAGGTGCCCCTTAAATGTTCTTACTTGATCAGGGAGAGTAAAACAGTGCTATAAATTCCTCAGTGTTCCTAGCTTATATGGTATTAAACCACATTGGAAGGTAGAAGAATAATAAAAGTAAATACAGACAAATGAGGAATAAAAGAAATTTAATATTGAAGAAAACTCACAAATTCTTGCATAGTTAAGATACTAACCCCCAAATCCTGCAGCAGCCTTCTGATATATAAAATGATGGAGCGATGGTAGACTTAAGTAATTAAGCAAGGTTCTAAGAAAGAACTTTGGGTAATTTAAGTAGATTTGTACTAAACTATCTGTTATATACATTTATGTTATTCTAAAATATGTTGCTTCACATGGCCATTTAAATATCTTGAATATTCAAATGATGAACTAATTCTATTGTTTCAGATTACCTAATTCTTTATAATTCTGAAAGAGTTCATGTAGCCTTCCAAAATGTACTACAAATTCAAATGTGAATGAAGCATGGTGGAGTAAATTATTATATATGTTTTTTAAAAATGTCATTTTGGCTTTGGCAATTTGTTTGGTAAAGAATTTTGTTTTTATGTAAGGTGACCTGGAAGCAGGAAACTATTGGCAAATTAGACATTTTATTATATTGGACAATGTGTGGTTGAATAAGTTGGAAGAGACCTATAGCAAATTGGATTCAGATATCAAGAGTGCGGGGAAAGGGTGCTTATGTACTGTGGTTCACAATACCCATATCCAGAAACATTTTGATGTAGGAGAATAAAAAATTTGGCTTTTCAATCTGTTAGTACAAACTTGGGAACTGAATAGGTCAGTTGTGTTTGAAAGAAACTCTAGAGGAGGAGAAAAGTTCCCTGTGAAGCATAATCTGTGAGGGAAAGGATGAAGATAGTGTGTCTAAAGCATGAAATAATAAAAAGAAAGGCTTTGGAAAGGGATACAAGAAAAGAAATGGGCAAGACAAAAAGCCAGTGTTCACTGTCAAATTTAGATATGCTGGGCTATTGTTTATGTGTGACAATGCTGACAGAATAAAGAATAAAAGTATATTAAGCAAAAAAAAAGGTGTAAATGGTAAATAAAGATATTGTGAGATTGGTGAAATAGAATGACAAGACTTTCTGCAAGGAAAAATAAAAACTGTACTGAAAAAATGCGGCTGAACTAGGAATATTATCATTCACAAAACTAAATATTTTATAATGATATGCGAGAACAAATAGAATCCTCAGAAGTGGATGGCCCAGGCTCAAATACAGATTTCCCCTCCTACTCAAAAATCACATTCCTGTGAAAACTTTATAAGTCAAAATGACATAGGTGACGAAACAGTTACCATTGACTTATATGAAAAATTTTGAGTGTTCCATACCACCAAAATAACCTCTCTTAAGCTTTTCTGATACTTTAGGACACATCTTGCTCACACATTTACAAAACACATGATGATAAAGCACAGATGCTCACAGACACATTTCAAAGCTATGGTGGCGTGAGGTGGAGATGCTGAATGTAGTTCCTGGGAGAGAGCTTGGTGATATCACTGTCACTGCTGGAAGTGCATGTTGCCCAACAGCTCAGTGCAGAACAAATGCTGAACCATATTCTGGCTTTTTGGTTTTATATATATTTTTTCATATATATATTTTGGTTATATATATATTTTTGGGTTTTGATTATATATATTTTTGGTTATATATATTTTTGGTTATATATATTTTTGTTATATATATTTTTTCATATATATATATATATATATGAAAACAGAAATCTTCTTTGCATCTCTTTCAGTTCTTGAAAACAGATACTAAATCAGGTTTTCCTAAAAGTAAACTCCCTTTCAGATCTTGTTACTCAGTTTAGTAGTTACCCATTACTAAGGGGATAATTGGATTTCAGTAGAAAAATAGAAAATTCAAATGTATGTTAATATAATTGAATTTGTAAAAAATCTTTATCTCCTTGTTTTTACAATAAAGTTGAACAATTAAGAAAAATTTATTTCTGGTTCCATTTGTAAGAACTCTAGAAAGTGAATTAATAGCAACTCTTTCACTTTAAAGAAAAGGTCAATGTGTTTGTGTTTCTGTATTTAGGATGAAGAATTTAAAAGACAATAGATATAATAACATATGATGAATTAGGGGTGAAATGGTCACTTACTCTTATAAATCCATTTAACTGATTTACATGTAATTTATCTTAGTTTTCATAAATGGAAATAGGGAAGTTAGAATGTTACAAGGTAGTTTGTTTCAGAACTTTTTGGAAGGAGAAGCTATTCCCTTGATTAAAATATATTTAAAAAGTCAGTTTATCAATTTGATTAGGTTTTTTTTCCCCAGAAACAAGCAGAAGCTGTGCAATTGCCACCACATCCTTTCTTCACCATTCCCTCAGTCACGATGTGTATGGGATTAATTTTTATACAAATTAATTGTCTCAATGGAATTGGGCACAAAACAATTGAAACTCTCATCTCGACTACCAAAAATGAAGGCATTTCTCACCTTCCACACATTATCTTGAAACTGTCTTTTTAAAATTTATCTATTTGAATTTAAATGTATGCCCTTCAATCATTTGGTAAATATTTCATAAGCAACCACTCTTTGCAAAGCACTTTTTCAAATAAAATCAAGGAGAAAGTGGCAACTACGTATGTTCATGCATTATTTAGTTCAGATTTCTTTACTTGTAACAGCCTCCCACAAGTCACTGAGTAATTTTCCAGGTGCACCTTTATTCAGTGTATTTATTTTTGCCAAGAAAATATCAAAACATGATCTAATGGATTCATGAACATTTAAACTTAGTTTTATGTTGTGTTGTTTTGTTTTTTAGGAGTTTCACTCCAGTGATTTTCTAAATAGTTGTGTTTTCTGGATACAGAGGGATTAAAAGTTATTCATATAGTAAAATGTCTCTCCCTTATAAACAATTACCATGGCTTTGTAAGGAACTTTTTTTATGACTACTGCCTTTCCTGAGGATCTTATGACCATTGACTATGACTGGGCATTTTTTCTAGTTTTTAAATGCGTGCAATTTGGGGACACTCTGTGGAAATCTGCTGACTTCTTTAAGAAAGCTAAACAAAGAACATTCAAGATGATCAATGGAGGGAAACTTTTCACTTGGGAAAAGTGAGTGGATCTCATAATTTTATCTCCCAAAGATAAGATTTTGAAAATCTCTCATTCACCTCACTGTTATGGGAGGTTGTAAGAAAATCCATTGGTTTTGTTACTCCATAAAAGATCTCAGATCCAAGGTTAGCAGGGGTGAGGGTGGGAGCAGGAAGCTAAGGTTGACGTTTCCCTCTATGACTAATGTTTGAAAATCCGTGCTCAATTTTATTAATGAGCAAGTGAATTTCCTCACATAGCTCTTCTTTAATGGTGTGCCAAATACTGAGGTTCAAGCAGCAGTTAGTTCAATGATCCAAACTGAGAAGCTAGAATAAGGAATCAAATGAAAGAGCCTCTGTCCTTTGGCATTGACAAGCTTCTTAATTTTAGTCATTCTAGTGAGTGTGTAGTGGTATCTCTTTGTGGTTTTAATTTGCATTTCCCTGATGATTAATGAGGTTGAGCATCTATGCAATGGTTATGGGCTTTTTAAAATGTCTTCTTTAGTAAAGTTTCTGTTCAGGTCCTTTGCCAATTTTAATTGGGTCTTTTGTCTTTTATGATTGGATTATAACATTTGTGTTTTTGGATAAAAGTCCTTTGTTTGATGTATGCATTGAGAATATATTCTCCAAATCTGTAGTTTACCTTTTCATTATCTTAACAGTGTCTTACAAAAGATGGAAGTTTTAATTTTGCTGAGGACCAATTTGTGAGCGATAGTAGCGTGTATATTTTCTCCTATATTTTCTTCTGAGAGTTTTAGTTTTAGCTTTTACATTTAGAATTATGATCTCACTCCCAAAGCTTGGAAGGTGGAGAAAATGCTTCTGCTATCAACAGGTTGTCTCTTAGTCTTACTTTTCAGTTATGCAGCTCATTAATATTTTCTTTTATTTTTTGGTTTTATGGCTATTTTTAAGCAAATTAGACGAGATCCTTTTATGATATGTTAGCTATTTGCCACTCTAAATAAAAAATCTGATACTTTTAAGCAAGGTTTATTTATTTTTAGAATTAGAACTTCCTAATTTTTATGAAATTGTGTTTTTTATTTTTATAGAAATGATCCATTTCATTGCTAATGTCAGATTCAGTAGCTTCCTTCCTAATATCCTTCCATAACATATCTTATATTTTACTCTATTAAGTATATACTAATACCTCTTTCATGTATTCTATAATTTCATGCTTGTGTATTTTTTTTTAGATTTGAACACTATTTCTCTTTTATATTTCTACAAGAACACTAGCTCCTATATTCATTTACTACTTCAACAGCTCATCACTTATCATCAAAACAGAAAAATAGAATAACTTTTGCAGATTGTTTTTTATTAGAATGAACTAAGAAATCATGTGCCATATATGTAGAAAAATACATCATTTTTCAATTTAAGCATTACTCATGTTGCAAAAGAATAGCACTTATTTTCAAGGAAATAGAATTTCATCATTCTACCAGTGCAGGTATTAGCATTCAAATATATCTCACCAAATAAACAGAGTGAAATTGGTATAATTAAACATGATGTAGGGTAAACAGAAGTTAAGAATCAATAAGTGGCTCAGTTTGAGATTTCATCACTAAGTGATTTGTGATACACTTATCTTTCTTCAGTCTACATCAAACTCTATTAACAGGTAATGGGATTTTATAGATTCTTGAGAAAATAATAAGGGTGTCCTGAGAGATTTGAATGTATTTATTTTCAATACATTGTTTAGAAACTAACTTAGTCTGAATAAATGATTTCTTGTAGCAGGACATGGCTTGATGGTTGGAAAATGGTTGGTTATTTTGAATTTTATAGACAGAACCTTACTAGTGAAAAAGAATAATACAAGTTTTTATGATAAGTATTAATGAGGCAAAATATCATGCTCCCAAAATTAGTTAATCCAAATAGTTTATTTTTAATCCACAAATTTTATCTACTGCTTCATTGAAAATTTCTTAGAAGTGCTTTGGCTATCTTTCCATATTAGTTATTTTTGACATATATTTCCCAGCTTCACATGATTGTCATTTCTTGGTATTATTTCTAAGAATCAATTAAAATATGACAATTATAATTTAAAAATATAAAACAGTAAAATTTGTTTTAAATTGTTGTAAATGGAAGATATTTTAATTTTAAGAGTTTCCATAGTATAGTAATATATTTAATTTAAATTTAATTAGAAGAACTTCATAGTAAGAAGGTGGAAGAAACAACAAAAACTGTGACAAAATGAAGTACCCCAGTTAATAGTGTTTAAGCCTAAATAACTAATAGCAATATTAGACCAAATTGTTGTATGAGCAATTGAGTAGAAGGAAATGTGAAGAGAAAAGGGAACTTTGATGGCCTTGAGACACAGACAGTCTAACAATAAATCATGAAAATTTATCTTCCCCAAGATGAGGGTTTCCTTTCCAGTGTAGAAAGCATGAAAGACTGTCTGAGAATTACTAACTCTGTGTTTAGGCAGTGCAGGCCCCAATTCACAAGTGAGTGCAAAGAAACTAAGTAGGAAAAGGCTGGATGAGGCCAGGTAGTATAGTTCCATTTGATTTTTTTTAAACTAATAATGTAAGTTTACTTTTAGGACAAAGCCACATAATTGAGGAGAAATTGCTGGGGATAAAATCTAGATTGAATAAAAAAAGATATGGGCATAACAAAGAGAAAAGCCAGATTAAAAAGAAGATATAAGGATAAAAGATGAGGAAATCTCAAAAAGTAAATGACCCTATTGTTGAATACTTTATGATAATGGCAAAAGAATAATCACCACAGCTATGAAGATGGCCAAGATATTCTAAATCTCTTTCTTTTACTGGAGAACAACAACAACAAAAAAATCTCATCTCAAATCAGGAAACAAACAAAAATGTTAATATTATAGTTCAAAAAATGAACTTGTGTGAAGGAGAATTAAACTTGCTTTTTGAAAATTCTCAATGAATGGATATGTTCAGAACAGCCAACACCAAAGGAAATGTCTTACAAAAAAAAAAAAAAATAGACAAAATGGAGAAGTCACCTGAAAAGGTAACTTGGAAAAGGACAGATTTACATCAGATTTTTCAAGAGCAAAAATTTCACTAAAAGACAGTAGAGTAACATACTGAGGTATCCAAAAGGAGAAAGACCTTCAAATACGAAGACATGCAAGACATGCAATGAACATGCAAGAAGTTAAGGAATGTTTTTCTCATAAACCCATATGAAGGAATTTACTTCTAGTAAATAAATTGAGACAACCAAAGACTGCAGAGGTATTAACGTAAGGACTTCTAGTAAACAATCAGTATATACTTTTCCTTACAAATAGAATAAGATGATGAATATGAAAAGATAGTATGTAATGATATGTACTCTGGAAATGTATATACTGTATGATTTATATTATATATTATGTATTATAGATATACTATAATCAAATATTCTCTGATAATGTATATACAACATAACTTCTTTAAATGAGGGAAATTTGGAGAAACTATGAAAAATAGATTACACTCACTTATTGCATTAAATTAGGTGCTGAATGAGAGAGAAGGGAAAGGAAAGATTGAGTTGATGAGTTAATTTCAATATTGCTCATAGCAGTGAACCAAGACAGAATGGGTAAAAAGAAAGGACTAATGATATTATAATAAAGATATTACAACAAATGTGACCCTTAGGACAAAATGTCATATTTTTATAAATATATTTAAAATGTTGAAATAACCTATTTAAATAAACAGATCTTCCAAAATAAAAAGAGAGATTAAAAAAAGACAATATATGTGTGTCTAATGCAAATATGACAAAACTGAGTTGAAATACATCAGTTTTATCCATCTATACAAATAAGCTTAACTTGGCTATAAAAAGAGACACCTAGACTTACAGTTGACTAACAAAGGAAAATTCAAAACTATGACCTTTGCAAGATACATACTAAAACAAGAAGTTTGGGGAAGATTAAAAAGATAAAAAGTAAAAAGATGGAAAAAATATACCAGATAAATTTAAAGAAAAAGAAAACGAAGTTCACAGCCTTGATATTTATTATTGTGAAGTTTAGACCAAGACATACAAAAAAAGAGAACTTTACTCTGATATTGACTACAAAACACAGTAAAGGTTTAATAGTTATTAATAATTATGTACCTTATCACAATACAACAGCTTTCTTAAAATAGATACAAGGATGTAATTGTAAGCAATAACACACCAATGGTAGAAGCAGACTTTAATACATCTTCAATCCATGAAAGTCAAGTAGACAAAAATGATTCTTAGCACAACTTCTTTGCAAGTGAATAGATAATATTCATAAAAAACGAATTCATAAAAATAGATAAAATTCATAAAAATTGTCTTAGGCACCAAGGGAAACCTCAAAAGTTTCAAATACAAACAGTATTCATAACCAAAGTGCAATAAAATTATTGATTAATTTAAAATAATTTTTCTTTTTTTTAATTTAAAGATTTACTTTCAATCAATTTAGATCAAGATTTCAAAATTTCTTGGGCACCTATTATGTAGGGAATGTTAATAATGAATATTATATTGGAAATATTAAGTTAGAAAATAGAAAACAATTAGAGGTATAAATGGGAAAGGAAGAAGTAAGAGCATCTTCATTTGCAACTGATATGATTATGTTTCTACAAAACCTAGAATAATCAATGGAAAACTTCAAATAGGAAGAGAATTAGCAAAATTAGCAAGTTACAGGGTTGACATGTAAAAATTGATAACTTTCAAAAATTAAAGCAAAGGCCAACTAGAATTCATATGAAAGTAAAGATTACAGATAGGATAATAAAACAAAACAAATTAATAAGGCATTGAACAAACAAAATATATAAAGATCTTTAACCTCATTTATAATAAGAGGAATGCAAGTTTAAATTAAACTGAGAAGGCTATCATGTTTGTGATAATCAAAGGTTTGATAACACATTCTGTTGGTGCAGCAGTAGGGAAGTAAGTACTTGGATATATTGCTTAAGTGTATACAAAATATTACAATATAATCCCTAAAAGAAGATTTGGTGAAATCTTGTTTTAAAAATTATGCATATATTATCTTCTAATCCAGCAATTCCATTTGTAAGAATCTATCCCAGTCATGCTGGTATGAATAAAGCTACGTGCAGGACCCTTTATTATGGGTCTATTTATACTAGCAAAAGATTAGAAAACAGCTTCAGTAATATGGTACAACTTGAACATAGTTGGTATCCTGCTGAATAGAGTACTCTGCAATTGGAAAAGCAATGAGGGATATTTCCAAATACCTATATAGTAGGATCTCCAGATTATATTAAGTGAAAACAGCATGGTAGAGAAAAATGCATGTAGTATTACTAGCATATATTCATATATCTACCCATCTAACAAAAGTAGATGAATATATGTGTGCCTTTTTATATTAAAATAAAAGAATGAATAAAAAACTTAAATTGTACAAGAAAGTAGAGAGTATGATAGAGGGGAAAGCAATGGAAGTTGGATTTTCCTGAAGGTAACTTCTTTCATGTATTTTATTTTTGAAAATTCCACGTATTTTACTTATTATAATATAAAACAAAGTCTGATAATACCTTTAAAAATGATAAAAATAACAGATGACTATACCTTGTATACACTTGAGGACAAAAAAAACAAAAATCATTTTTTAAATTATTTATTTATTTATTTATTTATTTTTGAGAGAGAGAGAGTGAGAGAGTGAGCGAGCACACGTGCACATGAGCAGAGAGAGGGCAGAGGGAAAGGGACAAGCAGTCTCCCTGCTGAGTGAGGGACACAGGCTCCATCCCAGGACCCTGAGATCATGACCTGAGCTGGGCAGATGCTTAACTGACTGAGCCACCCAGTCCTGCCTTGAAACAAAAATTTTAAAATGTTTTTATCAATGATTTTGTTAGTATAATGGCATTATGATTCTGAGACTGTTTAAAGTTTATAGCCTGTGATGAAACAAGAGAGCGGAGATTATCAGAATGGTAAAAAGAAGAAACATATAGAAGATTAAAGAAGTTAAGTTAAAATTCTAAACCCTCTGAGTTTAAATTGGAAATGCCAGTGTGAACTCAAGAAATGTTTTATCAAAAACTATTTCCTCATCTTTTTAAGTGAAAATTCTAGAAACAATGACCAACTGTAGTGCTCAGATTGTGGTCTGTAAATATTATATGTCTCTAAAAGGAACCAAGACTCTTTGGAGAAATCACTGATTCCAGATGTAGGAATATCCAAAATGCACCTGGAGAATTTTGTTGTTATCAGGAAAGAGGAAGCTATCAAAGAGTTCTGAAACTGGATCAAAGGACCCAGGAACCCATTTATTTAGGATCAACTGACCAAATTTAGGTCAGTTTGAATATGAATACAACAATAGAAATGTACTTAAAATATTTCAAATATATTTTAATTCATGAGTTCATAATGATACTTTAAAAAATTTTAAAGCTCATTAACACATTTAAAGATTTTATTTATTTACTTGACAGACAGAGATCACAAGTAGGCAGAGAGGCAGGCAGGGAGAGAGGAGGAAGCAGGCTCCCTGCTGAGCAGTGAGCCCAATGTGGGGCTCCATCCCAGGACCCTGAAATCACGACCCCAGCCAAAGGCAGAGGCTTTAACCCACTGAGCCACCCAGGCACCCCTCATTAACACATTTAAAAGATGCCAAGAAACCAATTCTTGATCTTTGAAATCCTCATAAATAAAAAGTATCAAAAAGTTGTGTGGTATTCCTTTACTCTGCAAACTATAGCTTAGGATAACCAGCATAGCTGATATGGAGAAGTTAACTTTACAGAGGCAATTCAGATAACTGGGCAGTTTGGAGTAACATATTAAACAGCACCATGGAATGGATTCTGCAAAACCAGCCTGTGTGAAATTCTGCAGGGCGATGACCCAGTTTCTTCAAAGAGCCAATTACAAGGAAAACAAAGGAACAAAAATTTGGAACTTGCCATGGTGGCAGAAGGATGGTTTCTGAATATTCTGGTTCTATTCTACACATTGCCAATGAGTGCACATGTATTTTCTTGGCAATACTGGTTTTGGGAATAAATATTGAAGGCTTTTGATCCAAACTAGAGAACATATTGGGAAGTGGCACTTCCTCAACTGTGCCCTGATGTAACTAGAATAGTTACATAGACTGGCATCTGTTTCATGGATACCTTGGGAGTCCTGGCAACCAGTTTTCAGATGGACGGCACATCAAGAATGAAATGTGTGTTATAGAGTCTCCCAAAACACAAAATATTTTAATTAGAAGTAGAAATCATAGAATGAGGGTTTCAGGTTTTTGTTTTAATTTTAGCTTGCTTCTTTGCTAGAGTATGTGGTTGAATAGCTGGCATGACTTAAGTCAATAAGATATTTATCAAACAGTATATAAAAGCAGACATTACTTTGTAGGTATATGGCATACAACCTACTATTTACTGTTTAAATCATACTTTTTTTTAATGCACAAGTAGAACATTTTTATGGAAACTTCAGAGTCTGTGGCTGTGTCATACATTACAACCCCAAGTTATAAATGGCACAGATAATCTTCTGGGAACAAGAGGGTCAGTGCACAGTCCATTTCCTGTGGGGGTCTGAATTCATCCTATTGTTGTTTTATCCTACTCCAGCCTCTTACCTACTCTAGAAGAAGTTAATGCAGCCCATATTGGGAAATTGATGTCCATTAAAGTTCATTGATTACTAGAAGACAGTGATAATCCCTGCATCTCTTTTTCCTAAAATCATGGAACAGCTGAGCCAGATAAAGAATCCAAAACACACACACACACACACACACCCAAAAAGCATAAAACTAAAGGAAAAAAAGAGAAATCTCTCTTAATAACCTTTTCATTTAGGGATGTTTTACTAATAGGGAAGGTGCAAAGATTGTACAGTTCCCATATTCCCTTCACCCACTTTCCCCCATTATTAACATCTAATATTACTGTGCTTCATTTGTCAGAATAAACAATTATATGGATATATTATTATTGGCTACATTCTAGACTTTATTGGCTTTCACCAGTTTTCTATCAATGTCCTCTCCTAATGTGCTCTTTCTATTTTACATTACACATTACTACATTACATTTAGTTATCATGTCTCCCAAGGCACATCAGGTCTTTGATAGTTTCTCAGTCTTCGCTTGTTTTTTGTGATCTTGACAGTCTTGTGGTGTAATGGCCAGGTGTCCTGTAGGATGTCCCCATATCTGGGCCTATCATTTTTCTCATGATAAAACTGGAGTTATGAGTATTTGGAAATAATATAATGTAGGTCAAGGCTCTTCTTTCAAATGATATGGGGAGTATATGATATCCATTGACATTCCTGGTGATGTTAACCTTCACCACTTCATCACTTAGATAGTGCTTATGAGGTTTCTGTTCTAAGGTTACTATTTTTCCCATTCCCTACCCTAGTCTTTCGAAGTGAGTTACTAAGTCTAACCCATCCTCAAGGTAGTATGGGTGGGGATTAATCTTTACTGAGGAGATCACTTTTACCTAATAGATACATTTTTACTTAATTCAGTAATTACTCAATTACCATTAGGTAGTTCTTTTTAAAGACTGTATTCATTTATTTGAGAGGGAGCATGTGAGTACAAGTGAGAGCACAAGCAGGGGAGCAGCAGAGGGAGAGGGAGAAGCAGACTCTCCACTGATCAGGGAGCCTAATGCAGGCCTGATCTCCAGGGTCCCAAGATCATCACCAGAGTGGAAGGCAGCTGCTTAACTATCTGAGCCACCCAGGTGCCCTGGAATAGTTTTTCAATGAATATGCCATAATACATGGTTCTTCCTATATCATCTCTTGTTCTTTCCCCAGTAAAAACAGGGACAATATATTCATCCATGATTGTTATTTTCTCTCATTTTAACTTGCAGTATTCTGTACTTGCAGTACAGAATACTGTATACTCTTCTGTGTTTCCATATGCATCAGTATTTTAAAGTTATAAACATCCCATAAACATCATCCTTATTTGCAAATTATTGTCTCATCCTTCTTATTTGAAGTACAGGAAACCTTGGTTTCTTCTGCAAAATTGATAAGGAATTGGATTTTAGTACCATTTGATCAAAGACTTTAAAATTAGCAAGTTTGGAGGATGCATGCAGGTTTCATGCTAAATATTTGGGAGAATTCTAATGATGCAGCTGGAATGAAGAAGATCATTCCTGTTATCCATGCCTACTATTTAACATAGTAATTGAGCTCCCAGTCAATGCAATAAAAGGAAGAAAGTAGGTACACTCAAATGATTGAAACTAAAGTGGCATTACTTGCAGACAGTATTATAATCTTAATAGAAAAAATTTAAAAGAACCAACGTATAGATTATTAAAGAAGATAAGTTATCTGGATCTAGGACCAACATTTAAAAACATGTTGATTTTCTTTTATATTGGCATTAATAAATTAGAGAATGTAGAAGAATGAAACTCGACCATTCTCTTACACCGTACACAAAGATAAACTCAAAATGGATAAAAGACCTCAACGTGAGACAGGAATCCATCAGAATCCCAGAGGAGAACATAGGCAGTAACCTCTTTGATATCAGCCACAGCAGCTTCTTTCAAGATATGTCTCCAAAGGCAAAGGAAACAAAAGCAAAAATGAACTTTTGGGACTTCATCAAGATCAAAAGCTTCTGCACAGCAAAGGAAACAGCCAACAAAACAAAGAGGCAACCCACGGAATGGGAGAAGATATTTACAAATGACAGTACAGACAAAAGGTTGATATCCAGGATCTATAAAGAACTTCTCAAACTCAACACACACAAAACAGACAATCATAGCAAAAATGGGCAGAAGATATGAACAGACACTTCTCCAATGAAGACATACAAATGGCTATCAGACACATGAAAAAATGTTCATCATCACTAGTCATCAGGGAGATTCAAATTAAAACCACATTGAGATACCACCTTACACCAGTTAGAATGGCCAAAATTAGCAAGACAGGAAACAACATGTGTTGGAGAGGATGTGGAGAAAGGGGAACCTTCTTACACTGTTGGTGGGAATGCAAGTTGGTGCAGCCACTTTAGGGAACAGTGTGGAGATTCCTTAAGAAATTAAAAATAGATGGGGCGCCTGGGTGGCTCAGTGGGTTGAGCCACTGCCTTTGGCTCGGGTCATGGTCTCAGGGTCCTGGGATTGAGTCCTGCATCGGGCTCTCTGCTCAGCAGGGAGCCTGCTTCCCTCTCTCTCTCTCTCTCTCTGCCTGCCTCTCTGTCTACCTGTGATCTCTCTCTGTCAAATAAATAAATAAAATATTTTAAAAAAAGAAAAATAGAGCTTCCCTATGACCCTGCAGTTGCACTACTGGGTATTTACCCCAAAGATACAGATGTAGTGATAAGAAGGGCCATCTGTACCCCAATGTTTATAGCAGCAATGGCCACAGTTGCCAAACTGTGGAAAGAACCAAGATGCCCTTCAATGGATGAATGGATAAAGATGATGTGGTCTATATACAGTAGGGAGTATTATGCCTCCATCAGAAAGGATGAATACCCAACTTTTGTAGCAACATGGACGGGACTGGAAGAGATTATGCTGAGTGAAATAAGTCAAGCAGAGAGAGTCAATTATCACATGGTTTCACTTATTTGTGGAGCATATGGATAACATGGAGGACATGGGGAGATGGAGAGGAGAAGGGAGTTGAGGGAAATTGGAAGGGGAGGTGAGACTATGGACTCTGAAAAACAACCTGAGGGTTTTGAAGGGGTGGGGGGTGGGAGGTTGGGGGATCCAGGTGGTGGGTATTAAGGAGGGCACGTATTGCATGGAGCACTGGGTGTGGTGCAAAAACAATGAATACTGTTACGCTGAAAATAAATAAATAAATAAGAGAATGTAATAGGGAAAACATTTATTTATCACAAAAGTGATATAAATGGAAAATACTAGCAAAGTGTGCAAATACTTTTTGAAATCTCAAAACTTTATTGAAGGGCATTTAAAAAGACCTGAATAAATGCAGAAATAAAAAATTGTCATGAATAGGATGATTCATCGTATAAAGTTATTACTTCATTAAATTTTTAATAATCATTCAATGCAATTACACTCAAATTATATCCTTTTATTTCTTAATTTTTTAATTATTTCTTAATTTTTGAATTGTGAAATATTGGCTGATTCCACAATGCATATGAAATATAATACACAAAAATTAAAAGAACTTTAAAAAGAAGACTGAGATGAGGAGATTTTATCCCATCAGATATTAAGAAATACTACAGAGCTATGATGAATAAAATAGTGCAGAATTCAGAAAGAATTAGACAAGTAGAAGAGTGGAGGATAACAGGGGCCAAAACACCACCTTGATTAATATTGCAACATAAATCAGTGGCTGAACAGGCTATTTGAAAAACAGTCGACAATATGGAAAAAAAGAAATAGCCTCATGTTACATTATTACAAAATGAATTATAATTGTATTAAACATCAAAGAAAGAGAAACTGCTGGTAATATTAGAAAGAAAGGAGATATATTTAAAATTTTCTTAAATTATACTAAAAAGCCTTTTACCAAGAAAGGAAAGATTAAAATCTTATAACCAAAAAACAAACTAGGAGATATCCCTAATGTCTATAAAAGATAAATTATTTGAATTAAACAAGAACATATAAATAGGTTAGTTAAAAATTAACCAAGTAAAAGTATGAATATTTCCTAAAATTACAGTACACTTTAAAATTGTATAGGAGGATTTAATAAACACTAAAATTATTTTTTCTTGACCCAACAACTCCCTCTCCATGTATATATCCTAGATACATTCTCTTTCCTCTAGACCAGAAGACCTGCTTAAGAATGTTTATTGCCAGATTATTGGTAAAACTGATGTGTTGCAAATATTTAAATGCCCCTAACTGAGTGAGTAATAAATTATAGTATCTTCATACCATGAAGTATTATAGACAGTCACATTGTGAATTAGATCCATATTAATTAACATTAATTGAGCTAAATACCATATTGGAGTTAAAAAAGTTACAAGGAGAGATGTAATAACATGTGCATATATTTAAAAGCACACAAGACTACTATATAGTCTTTATAGAGACATATATGTATATTTTTTAAAGATATATTTATTTTTAGTGAAGGAAAGAGCATGTTTTGGAGGAGAAGATGTGGGGGGAGAGACACTCTCAAGCAGACTCCATGCTGAGTAGGAAGCCCAGTGTGAGGCTAGATCTCAAGTCCTTGAGCTGAGTGCTCAATCCAGCCTCACGTGTACTCAAGACCCTGAGCCAAAACCAGGAGTCTGACATTCAATCAACTGAGCCACTCAGGCACTCCTGGAGACATATATTTTTAAATTAAGATGCCTTTCAATGATATGCATTTAAATCAATGATTTAATGAATCATTAAATCATAAATTAATGAATGCCTTAACAATTGTAGGATATAAGGAAAAAAACAATTATTTTGTCTATAATAATATTACTGAGAACTGGATTTTATAAAAATAGTTCACAGTTCAGTGCTTTGAGGTTCAGCCCATTAAACAAAAAATAACTTGCGTATTTGCTTCTATAGCATGAACAGTGTTTTTATTTGAGCTCTTGGCTCCATTTTCTCAAATGATGAAGATGCTGAGAGCTTTAGTCTATGACACTAGCACTCCATGATTTATGTGTCCATAGTAATTCAGGTGTGCTATCAAAGCCCTTTTCCATGTGGTTTCTTGGACGATTCAAGTGCAAAAAGTAGAAAGGCAATGTAATGTAGTAGGTGAGGATATGCACCCTTTTACTGGATCATCTAAATTCAGATCTCATCTCTGTCAATCCACTAGCCATATCATTGTGTGTGTGGGCTGGTGGTGGTGGTAGTTGTGGTGGTGATGGCACACATAAGCTTTCCAAGATCCAGTGCATAGCCCACAGCCCACCTGAGAACAGGCTGCACTTGATTTAGGGCCTTCCCAGTTGTGTGTCAGCTGCCCTTATACTGCAGAAAAACAGGATATAGCATATTCCTTCTCAGCAGCAGCCTGAGGAAAGATCAGTTTCCGTTTCAGGGAGAAGTGAACTGGGTGGCAAGTACAAACTGCCCATCCATGCTGGTACAGACACATCTTCTTCTTTTATATTATCTATATAATATGAGTAAGTTGAAAATGCCCAAATGCTATTTTCAAAACTTTTGAAAATACCCATGTCTGAAGGGAGTAGGCAGGATGGTATACTGCATGTGGCATGATTTGAGGACCACAGAAATGCCTTCCACCCCTGTCCCCCAAAAGTGCTCTTTAGTTTTTCTTCTCCTGGACTACTACTTCCTCATACCCTTGGGTTATGGAATTTATCTCCAAGAGCACACCTGTCAAAATAGTAGCAAAAGCTTTCTGATAGAGCCTAATATTCTTCCCAACCACATTTTTCAGTGCTTTCTGTATAATGTTTAGTGTATGCCACATTGTTTACTAATAGCTTTCTGGTCTGAGAACTACTGAAGAAGGAATTTCATTTTACTTATCTATGTGTGCTCAGAATTTTATTATAGTGCCTGGCATATACAATTCTTAATTCGTGTGTGTTCAATTAAATGCAGTGAAAGAATCACTAAAGAATCTGCAATCCCTCTCTTATGCGTTTAACAAGAATTAGTTTAATAGATTAGCTATCCAAGTATGCGTGGAGAATAAGACAAGAGCAGGTAAGTTTTGATAGGCTTCATGTAGACAGATCTGAGCACAGATTCAGTGAAATCATTTTCAAAAAGAGCTTGTAAAATCCTTGGTATGGCAAGAGATATTCAGAACTGGAAAGTGGTTGGGAGAGTCAAAATAAAAGATGGAAAATACTTCAAAGCTATTTTAAAATTCTGAGGTCCTGGTTTTGCTAGGAATTTGTAAGTCCAGAGATTAAAATACTGAATTCTTTCCCCTAATTAAACTTCTTTTTGTAGTTCAGGAAATATGTACCAACAATTGATTCCAAAGAGAGTAATCAGTATTGATAATTCCAGAGTTCCAGGCCATTAAAAAAGTTAAAATAGGGCAGAGGAAAAAAAATCAAAGATTTCCTTAAATACAGTGTGAAATTGACTTTGATTTTCTTTAATTTATTTTGGTCTGTGTTTTGTTGTCATTGTTGTTGGTTTACAAAAGGGGGCTCCTGCAAATGTCACTCCACCATTCCAAATCATGAACCCAATTGAGGATTATTTGCATATTGAATGATTATTTCAACAGAAAGTTGTTTAAGACATCTGAATTCCTTTCCCTTGTCAGATGTTGAACGTGTTATTACTATGAATATTCTTTAATTATTTAACAGTGTGTATGCTTGATTAATACACCATTAACACAATTTGTTAATTAATGTGCTGGGTGAGAAGAGGTTCCTCTTAAATCTGTGTGGGCTAAAATATAAAATGAAAGAATCTCATTTTGTAAAAAAGAAAATGTACTCTTATAAGTCTTTTTTTATTTAAATGTGACAATGTCATTTCAGTGTCATAGATTTGTACCTTTGATAATGATCCATTTATCTTAGGCAAGAAAATACATGTGTATGCTTTTGAAGTTCTTTGGAAAAGTCTTCTTTTGTAAGTGAGAATGGAACATCTTTAGTCACCAATTATATTTTTGACATTGAAGAACTCAAAAAGTACACAATATTCTGTAGAAAAAGGAATATCGGATGTTAAAAAAATGTTTTCCCTAGCTAACATCTCCACATTTTTTTGTTGTAAATGTAATACACATACATTGAAGGGATACTTTTTAAAAATTACAAAACAGAGAATAAAGTTTTATAGCTTTAGGATATTCATCTCTGGCAGTATCATATAGTGCTTAGAGAAATGTAAATTGGGGTCAACTTTCTGGAAGATAATTTATCCTTTATTTTTAAAAGATTCATGCTTTTTGACCAAATAATAAGTATGGCTCTATATGTAAAAAGGAATTGAAAGAGCTGTTTATTTCATTTGCTAGTAAGTTCAGAGTAGTTAAAAAATGTCAAGGGATCAGTAACTCATCATGTTAACAAATACAGCCTCTTTTTTTTTTACCAACCTTTGCAAGAGTGCTCAATATTTTCTACTTATGCCCCCATTTGGTCCTAGCAGTATACTATCTTTACCCATTACTTCATTGAAACAGCTCACCAAAGAACTCTTAATTATCTGAACTAGGGACCCATTCATTTTCTTTATTATCCTTAATATTTTGGGGATTTGGGGACTTAGGACCCTTCTGCCCTTCTGGAAAATATTTTCTCCTCTGGCCTTCAGGGTCGTGTACGGCATCATGCTTCCATCTCACTGAACCTCCACACTCCCTAGTAAGCACACTTCCTTTTTCTTCTTTTCCAAGGCTCTCCACCCTTCCTCCCTGCCCCCAGGACTTCAGATACATTATCTCATTTAATTCTTACAACAACCTTATAGGGAGCTCTGGAGCTCAAGTGTTTCTTTCTCTGATGCTATGTGCTAAAAACTCTATTAAGACAGTCATCTCTTAAAAACTCTTTTTTCCGTGCTTTCTTGGCCTCTTGCCCAACACATATGCAGTTAGAAATCAGCAAATGCTCTAAGTAAGTAAAGTGGTAAATGTTCAACTCACTTTATTGTGTTTCCTTTCTCTTAGGGATCTTAGTCCTTCAGGTCCTTCAAGTTCTAACTGACTTAGTTGTGTGCAAAGTTAGTCAAGTTCTAACTGACTGTTGTATGCAAAGTTGGTTGTTAACTGCTTTTAAAAACTATCTTATATTGAGTTTTATGGTAGTTCTGAGCAGAAGATTTGGTCTGAACCAAGTTGCCTGTCACAGCTGAAAAGTAAAGTTCTCAGCAGTGCTGTTCAAATGGGAATATGATTATTCTATCCTACTGGTCCATGATGAGATTAGAAGATTGTGCTGGAATATATACCAAAACTGCTTTCTTCATCTAAAAAGTCTTATATATTCCCTACCATGTCAGCTGAGCCAAACAGTTGATTTATATACCTTGCATGCATTAGTTGATTTACATTCTGGCACAAGCCCCTTATCTCATCACAGATTGTGAAGAACAGTGCACTGACTGGCTGTCTAAAGACCCTAGTTCCAGGACCAGATAATGAAGCACAGGACAGCCAAAGAGTAAATTTAGCTGTGTGCTAGCAACATACAACATAATTTGAGAATTCAATTTTATTGAATGCCTGTCCTGAGGTAGAGATTTATCAATTCAGCAAACCCCTGACAATTACCTAAATTACCCTTAAAATTCTTGGTAATTTTGATATTATCTCAGGTAAAAAAAAAAAAAAAAATTTGTAATGTAAAAGCCTTCTCTTCTTTGGTCACAGGCTAATTCTTATTCCTCCACTTTGATCCTTATCTTCATCTTGAAATGTTGATGTTACCTAGGACTTAATCTTGATTCTCACTGTGCATCTTACAAAACTCTCATGGTTCAAGTAGCCCATATTCTGATGGCACTGCCTACCCACCTGCTCTATCACTAACTCCAGCCTCTCTCCTGAATATTGATGTTGACTACTTGTCTCTCTTCTGCCGGGACCTTACTCCTTTACATATATCTAAGTTAAATTCTTCATTTACTTCCCTAATTCCTCAAACATTATCATCCTTGCTAGCCACGTTGGAACAGGAATAATAGGGCCGTCATGATGACTGTTCCTCCACTGCTGCAACATCTAATGCATTACCAATTCCATGTGAATCTACCTCCTAAATTATTATTTTATATATTTTTTATTTCATTCCAGCATAGTTAGCATACAATATTATATTAGTTTCAGGTATACAGTAGAGATATTCAGCACTTCTATATATCACCTGTGTTCATCATGACAAGTACTCTCCTTAATCCCCATCACCTATTTCACCCATCTCCCCCCTGTTAACTGTCAGTTTGTTCTCTATAATTAAGTCTGTTTCTTGGAACAATGAATTCTGTTACGCTGAAAAGAAATTAAAAAAATAATTAAAAAAATGAAAACTCTATGGTATACATAAAAAGCTATAACCAAAAGCTAAGGCAGTATACCCAAATTCAATGCCATGTTTGTGAATGTGAAGTCATTCAAATAAAATGTTTACTTTATTAAATACTTGCTCTCAGTATAACCTGGAACAACTGAACATACACACATAATCACACAGAACATAAACACGCACATTACAAACCTGTTCGCCAACACAGAAATAATCCTTCATAGCTAATAATGATGGGAATTATAGCAAAGCAAGATTATAAGCATTTATTATATAGAGATTTTAAGTCATGGAATAAGTTAAGCAATTTCAAAATTTAAATAAACACACATATTTTTTTTTAATTTTTTTTTTAAACATACAATATCTTTTTATCCCCAGGGGTACAGGCAGGTCTGTGAATTGCCAGGTTTACACACCTCACAGCACTCACCATAGCACATACCCTCCCCAATGTCCATAATCCCACCCCCCCCACCCCCCTCCCCCCATTAACCCTCAGTTTGTTTTGTGAGATTAAGAGTCACTTATGGTTTGTCTCCCTCCCAATCCCATCTTGTTTCATTTATTCTTCTCCTACCCCCTTAACCCCCCATGTTGCATCTCCTCTCCCTCATATCAGGGAGATCATATGATAGTTGTCTTTCTCCGACTGACTTATTTCGCTAAGCATGATACCCTCTAGTTCCATCCACGTCGTCGCAAATGGCAAGATTTCATTTCTTTTGATGGCTGCATAGTATTCCATTGAAACACACATATTTTAGTAAAAAATAAAGTCTGTTTCTTGGTTTGCCTCTCTCTCTCTCTCTCTGCTTTTTTCTTCCCTTTGCTCATTTGTTTATTTTTTTTAAATTCCATAGAGTATGAAATCATATAGTAGTTGTCTTTCTCTGACTTATTTCACCTAGCTTTATATACTCTAGCACCATCCATATTGTTGCAAATGGCAAGCTTTCATTCTTTTTATGGCTGAATAATATTCCACTATATATAAATGGATCAAGAAAATGTGGGATATATATTAAGGAAGTCAATAAAGGAATTATGGGAATTAGGAAAGTAAATAAAGAGTTTAACTTTTATATATACATATATATATTATACAACTATCTTATAGTTTTATATATATAATTATATATATCATATATATAATATATATATCTTAACTATAACTATCTTAACATATATATGTATATATATATATGTATATCTATCTCACATCTTCTTGATTCATTCTTCTGTTGGTGGACATGGGCTGTTTCCATAATTTGGCTATTATAAATAATACTGCTATAAACAGGGGTGCATATATCCCTTTGAATTAGTGTTTTCATATTTTTGGTGTAAATGCTCAGTAGTGTGATTACTGGAACATAGGGTAGTTCTATTTTTAACCTCTTGAGGAATCTCCATACTGTTTTCAGGAGTGGTTTCACCAGTTTGCATTCCCACCAACAATGCAAGAGAGTTCCTTTTTCTCCACATCCTTGCAAACACTTGTTGTTTCTTGTATTGCTGATTTTAGCCATTCTGATAGGTGTGATCTACTTCCTAAATATCTATGGATTTTTTTTGACCGATCTTAGTCCCAGTTGTCACTTGAGCAATTCAGACTGTGTTCTCTTGCTTATATTGCTAAAGTAGTCTTAAAGTTGATATCCTTAACTAAGTTTTTTCATTCCTTTTCATCAATATTATGGCAGAGTAATATTTTTAATATTCAAGTATTATTACCCAGTTGCTTAAATTGCTCAAAGTTCTTCAATACATTCCTATTGAAGGTCAAATCAAGTCATTTAACATGTCTTCCGTGGTGTACTATGGCCCTCATTTACCTCCTGACCCTATTACTTCCCATTTTCCTTACATTCTATCTTTAAGTCCCACTGATTTTCAGTCTATTTAAAACCAAATTCTACTGCATACAAGCCTTTCATTTTCCCCCTTTTCCCAAGACTTCTTTAAAACATGCTTTCTTTTGATGATTTCTGACTCCAGATTTCTTTCCAGATTAAAATCCCCTTTTCAGATATATCTAGAACACAACCTCCATTATAAACTGTGCACTTCCCTGGTATGGGATCCTGAATTTTGTGTCAATTTACTAAGTCAATACAGACATGATATGCACATTAAATGAGGACTTAACATATTTTAATCAAAATGTGAGTAGCATTGTAATTACATCTTCATGATTCATAGAATATTAAGAGACCTGGAGATTTGATGAGAGAGTATCAATTTGACAAGCACCAAATCTGACCACTAGTTGCCAAAATAAACAAGTCTCACTCAAGTTTTTTTTCTTTAATTACTTTGTATTTCCTAGTGCTATTAATAGAATTAATGTAGCAGAAGATTATTTACCAATCAAGGATGTTTCCATTACAGAGGCAAAGAAGGTAAAACCCTTACTTGGCTTGCTGAGTATTTAAAAACAAAACCAAAGTATGGTTTTTATTGAAACGTGATTCGTATACCTTACAACTCACCCACTTAAAATGTACAAATCAGTCATTTTTTTAGTGTATTCCTAGAGTGGCACAATCATCACCACTATCAAATTTTATAATATTTTTCCTCCACTAAAGAGAACCCTGTACCCCACTAAAAAGAACTTTAGAATCAATCACTATAATCCCCCACCTACCCCTGCTAATTTGTTCTATAAGACCAGTGTTAAACTAATACCAAACAGGCCTAATAGGCTAAGTAATAGTCCCTAAATAGATCCAGCTCCTAATCTCTGGAACCTGTAAATGTTACCTTGTATGGCAAAAGAGACTTTGTAATATGAGTAAGTTTAGGTTATTGAGATAAGGATACCCTCCTAGACTACCTGGCTGGGTGCTAAATACGTCACGAGTGTACTTATAAAAGGAAGGGAGTTTCAAACAGAACAGATGATGTAATGATGAAAGCAGAGGGCTTTGAAGATGCTACGTTGCTGGCTTTGAAGATGGAGAAAAAGACCATAGCCAAAGAATTCATCTCTAGAAGCTGGAAAAGGCAATGAAACAAATTCTCCCCTAGTTCCTCTGGAGGGAGAGCAGCTCTGCCAGAACCTTAGGTTCAGCTCAGTGGAATTGATTTTGGACTCTTGGCCTCCAGAGCTGTTAGAGAATAATTTTATTTAATTTTTAAGTCACGATATTTGTGATGACTTTTTACAGAAGCCATAGAAAACTAATACAAAGACAAAGATATCACAAGGAAAGAAAACCATTGACTAATATCCTATATGAACATATTAAAAAAAAATTCCTTAGCAAATTTCTAGGAAAACAAGTCCAGCAATATAGGGTTCATCCGAAAAATGCTAACTTGGTTTAACATCCAAAAATCAATTAATGTAAAACATGTAAAATTGTTGTACAATGAATGTAAAATAAATTAAAATAAAAATATATAATCATCTCAAAAGATGCAGAAAAATCATTTGAGAGAATCCAGCATGCTTTCATGATATAAATGTACAACATAGTAGGAATGTAAGGGAACTGTCTCAGCTAGATAAAGGTCATCTCCAGAAAACCACAGTCAATGTCAAACTCAATGTGAAAGATTGAATATTATCCCAATTTAGATTGAGGAACAAGAGAAAGATGCCACTTTTATTCAAATTGTACTAGAAATTATGGCCAAAGAAATTTGTCAAGAAAAATTAAAACATCTAGTTGGGAAAGGAGGGAGTAAAACTTTCTCCCTTTATAGATAATAAAACTTTATATATAGAAATTCCTAAGGAATTCATTTGAAAACCATTAGAATAACATTTCAAATATATGTAGTATGTATAAAAATTACTAAACCCAAAAAATAATTTTTAAAGTCATATTATTGCAGTGACCTTGAGTTTGAAAGATTTAAACTTAAAAATTCAGACATGAACCTAAGGTTTTTTTTTTTTTTTAAAGATTTTATTTATTTATTTGACAGACAGAGACCACAAGTAGACAGAGAGGCAGGCAGAGAGAGAGAAGGGGAAGGAGGTTCCCCGCTGAGCAGAGAGCCTGATGTGGGGCTCGATCCCACGACCGCAGGATCATGACCTGAGCTGAAGGCAGAGGCTGTAACCCACTGAGCCACCCAGATGCCCCGAACCTAAGGTTATTTTCTTAAACAGTATTTAGATATAGGAGATGTATAACTTGAAGTCCTCATAAATGAGCATTTCTTATAATTAAAACCCTGAAGAGTTAAACAATCATACATCATAGGAAAATATGATGTACAGTAGTTGAATAAGTTTGATGGCTTCAAGTGCTTATGTCCACACACCAATTGCACAATCCAGATGAAAAGTAATCTCAACAACAACAACAAAAAAGTTATAATAGGGTTTTTAAAAATTTTTTGCCCTAATCCCAAACATGTATATGTTTGCAAATGCGTGATTGACTTTTCCTTTATATGTCTTTAAGTCATATGACCATAACATTATCTGCTGCATTATATCTTACATTTAATGGAAAGTGCATTATCCTTAAGATTTGAAATCCAGGAATATAGCCTGACTCCACATGGTCTAAATGAAGAACTTTAAAAAATCTCACCCTGCTGTGAAGTGTGTAAACCTGGCGATTCACAGACCTGTACCCCTGGGGATAAAAATATATTATATGTTTATAAAAAATAAACAAACAAACAAACAAACAAAATCTCACCTAACAACTTTGTCTTGTCTTCAGTCAAATGATGGTAATAATTATTTTTTATCTGTATCAAAATAGCAGAACCTGGGCGTGTATGAAATGTTTTGAAGTCACTGAGAAAAAGTACTTGATACATTCAAGGTAAAAAATATTCGGAACACCTGGGTGGTTCAGTTGGTTAGGCATATATACTTACTTCATTCATCAAATAGTTTATAAACACCCACAATGTGTACTATTCTAAGCATTGAGGATATAGTGAGAAACAAAGCACATAAAAGTCCATGTTCTTATGATGCCTACGTTTTAGTGGATGAGACAGAAAATGAACAGGAAATGAGAATGATTATCCTGGCTTCAGATGTTTTTATTCTCCCTCATTCTTGCTTCCTTTCACAGTTCTAGGCACCAAAAATTGGAGAGGAGATTGTGGCAAGGTCATTTTTCTCCCTTCTACATCATAAAATCCTAGGAAAAGGAGTATTTTTGCAACAACACCTTGCAAGACATTATATGCTTTAAGTCCTCTGTGCCTGAAAAATCTCTCTCTCTTTTTCTCTCTCTCTCACACACACATACACACACCAGCCCATGCATACAAGTGTCAGAAGATATATATGAACTCTTTGCATTCCTGCTGTAATAATACTAATCTCACCTTCTATCTCCCCTAAACTTATACTGGCAAACACATGCATAAGATTGATTAGTGAGAAAGGAATGTAATATTATCATATATTACTCTATTATTTTGGTGAAAACACTGTATGAAAGAACAACATCAAGATAATTGCTCTAGCTTTCTTCTAAATTTTCACTTTAAATTTCCTTGTATATGGAATTTCTGGAGCGGCTTTTTCATAATTAAAATTGGGATAAATGTCAGGAAGGGAAATGTCAGAGTGCATGGAAATGTATTAAAAGAGCATGGATTTATTAGATGGAAGAGCTGGTCAGGAAGGACTTTTGAAATAAGAAATTAAAGTGAACATAAAAGATGAATGGGAGCTGGATGAAGGATATGCATATATATGGGTGGACGGGGAGAAGATGTATTAGGCCAGTTAACAGTGTCTACATAGGCACCAAAGAAAGTAGTCAGTAATGTTTTCAAAATTGAACCAAGCATCACATAGCATAAACATATAAACAAAAAGGAAAGTGGTATAACATAAACTTAGGCAGAACAAATAGGGACTTTAAGTACCTATAAGGATCTGGAGAATGCTTGCTGAAAAAGAAAAAAAAAAAAAAGAAAGAAAGAGGAGGTCCATAGAAGGATTTTATTATTCCATGTCATCTTTCCTAAATTCTTTTAGATTATTTAAATGTTCTTTATTATTGAAATGGGCAGAAGACATGAACAGACATTTCTGCAAAGAAGACATCCAGATGGCCAACAGACACATGAAAAAGTGCTCCATATCACTCGGCATCAGGGAAATACAAATCAAAACCACAATGAGATATCACCTCACACCAGTCAAAATGGCTAAAATTAACAAGTCAGGAAATGACAGGTGCTGGTGAGGATGCAGAGAAAGGGGAACCCTCCTACACTGTTGGTGGGAATGCAAGCTGGTGCAACCACTCTGGAAAACAGCATGGAGGTTCCTCAAAAAGTTGAAAATAGAACTACCCTATGACCCAGCAATTGCACTACTGGGTATTTACCCTAAAGATACAAATGTAGTGATCCAAAGGGGCATGTGCACCCGAATGTTTATAACAGCAATGTCTACAATAGCCAAACTATGGAAAGAACCTAGATGTCCATCAACAGATGAATGGATAAAGAAGATGTGGTATATATACAATGGAATACTATGCAGCCATCAAAAGAAAAGAAATCTTGCCATTTGCGACGACGTGGATGGAACTAGAGGGTATCATGCTTAGCGAAATAAGTCAATCGGAGAAAGACAACTATCATATGATCTGCCTGATATGAGGGAGAGGAGATGCAACATGGGGGGTTAAGGGGGTAGGAGAAGAGTAAATGAAACAAGATGGGGTTGGGAGGGAGACAAACCATAAGTGACTCTTAATCTCACAAAACAAACTGAGGGTAGATGGGGGGAGGGGGGTTGGGAAAGGGGGGTTGGGGTTATGGACATTGGGGAGGGTATGTGCTATGGTGAATGCTGTGAAGTGTGTAAACCTGGTGATTCACAGACCTGTACCCCTGGGGATAAAAATATATGTTTATAAAAAACAAAATAAAAAAAATAAAATAAAAAAATAATAAATGTTCTTTATTATTCTGTTTTTATTTATTAGCTTTTGATGATATTTTGCATCATATTTTTAGTAGTTGCTCTAGGGATTATAACATACTTACCTAACTTTTACAGACTACTTAGTTATTATTTTATCACTTCAAGTAAAGTGAGGAAGACTTCCAACCATTACAGGTCTCTTCACCTTCTCTGCTTTATGTAATTGTTGCCATATGTGTTACATTTATACACACTGAAAATCCCATCAGTTATACATATATCTTTTGTTATGTATTATTGTATTGTAATGTATTATTTTATTATTTAATATATATCTTATTTATCTTATTATAATATATATATATTTTCTTCAGCACTTTAACATTGCTATTCTACTATTTTCTGGCCTCTGTGGATTCTGATGAGGAATTAGCAGACAGTAGAAATTTTGTTCCCAGTATGTAATTATGTACTGTGTCATTTTTCTCAGGACGCTATGTATATATATGGTTTTTAGGAGTTTGATTATGATGTGTCGAGGCATGGTTTTATGAGTATATTCTGTTGTTTGCTGAAATTTCTGAATGTGTAAATTTATACCTTTCACCAAATTTGTAAAGTTTGGCTATTATTTCTGTTTGTTTGTTCATTTTTGCACCAGTCTCTTTCTCTTCTCCATTGAAACTCTCATGCTGTGGATGTTAATTATCATGCTGCCCCACAGGTTTCTGAGATCCTATTTATTTGTATTTTCATGTTTTTTTTTCTTTCTGTTATTCAGATTGGATAATTTCTATCGCTCCATTTTAAAGTTTACAAATTCTCTTCTCTGTCATCTCCATTCTATTTAGTCTATTCATTAAAAATATTATTTAGTTATTGTATTTTTTAGTTCTTATGTTTCTACTTTTTTTTATATTTTCTATTTTTCTGCTGAGAACTTCTATTAATTTCAAGAGTGTTTTCCTTTGGCTCCTGGAGCACAGTTATGTTAGCTGCTTTGAAGTATGATAATTCCAACATGTTTTTCCATGAGAATTGGTTAGATTTTCTTGGTTCTTTGTATATTGAGAAGATGGGTTGTTTCTTGGGAATTTTGAATATTATGTTATATGGGGTGGTGTCCTATTAAGATCCTTAACCACAGGAATATATATTTTTAGGGGCGCCTGGGTGACTCTGTTGATTAAGCATCCACTTTTGATCTCCGCTCAGGTCCTGTTCTCAGAGTTATGAATTCAAGCCCTGCTTTTAATTTAAAAAAAAAAAAAAAAGAGGAATATATTTTTTAAGTAGGCAGCCAATCAAATTGAAGATTCTACGTCACCTGCTATCCCAGTGTCAGTTCCATTTTTACACTGGAAAATGTCTAAGCCGGTTCCATGCATGTGACATTCAGGAGTTGTATGAGACTTTTCCAGTGGTTTGTGTACTAGGTCCATTCTCAAAGCCTTTGCTATGCTTCTTTGTGTTTATGCCACACATTTGCAGCTCGTGAGTCAGCCTGAGCCTTTGTCAGTTATTTCACAGATCTAGGGATTCTCCTTCTCCTGTTCTTTCCTCCTTGATATCTCTGCCCCACTCTCTGAAAACCTAGCAACCCCTTTTCTTTGTTCTGGCTAGAAATGTGTTGTATTCTAAGAATTTTAGCACTGTGTGTAATGTTGTTCTGTGTGATTTGGGACATCCTTAGGGTAAGCAGGGAATAAAAAGAGATACAAAAAATAATGGGGATTTACTCTAATTCTTTGGACTTTTCCAGGTTCTTCTGTCCAGCAAGATGGGTTTTCTCTTGGGCTCTTAGGTTCTACTGTTGCAACAGTGTAGGTCTGTCACTTAGACTGAATTTAGGGCAGATTGGGATAGAACAAAGAGATTTTTCCTTACCCTCTTTAGCTCACATAGCCCCTTTTTCCTAATCATTTAGACAGAAATAGGGGGTTTCTCTCAGAGATACTCTTCTTTGCATTCTGCAACTTGCTGCCCTTGGGTCAAAGCCAAGATGTAAAAGAGGAAAAATATAATCTTACTGCAGAACAGGCCATTCTCCAAGTTTACCATCTTCCTCAATCCAATCCGATAGTGTTTGCTTTGCAGAGTCCCTGTGGAATTATTATTTTTTGTATTCTGATTAAAGTTTTAATTATACTGAGTAGATGAGATAGGCTATATAGTAGGTTTATAGCAGCCCCAAGTCATCAAACTTCTCTTTTAGAGAGGAAATTAAGTAAGATACAGAGTAAGAAATGAGATGCATATTTCTGAAGCCCAAGTTAGAAAAATGAACTGGAGATACAGTCGTTGGTCACCAGACTTCCAACCCTCTTACTTCCTTTCCAAAGAGAAAGCAAACATAAAATATCCATTTTGGTTTTGGGCAGTGTATTAAAAATGTGGAGGAGTATCTTAAAATAAGTAATTAAAGCAGACCTTGAAGGAAACTTATATTAACCCGAATTTCCTTCACCCATTTAAATATTTCATTAAGGTTTCTATGCACAACATGGGGAACTGGAGAGATAACTAGGAAGAAGTCCCTTTAAGGTTGGATAATTTCATGTAATTGTTGCGCTCTGCCAGTAAAGTAATAAAAAAAAATCTGTTTATGACTGTTTTACAAACAGCTCCCCAGATGGCATTGTATCACATAGACATAAATAAAATGTTGACTTTTATACTTTGCCTTAAAGAAGGCAATATGGATGGTTAAATCAAATAGCTTACTGTAATTTTGTCTGTCCTGCCATAAATATTGTGAACTATTGCAATGCTGATGGGTTTACTGGTACTGACCACCCTAATTTTCTTTACCAGTCTTTGCCCAATGGATTCCTCCATGTGTTTGATTTCTAACTTGACAATGCTATACACACAAGCACATTTAAAGAAGTCACTTAAATACGAGGTCTGTCCAAAGAATAAAATATACTTTTAAAAAGTCATGAGATGGTATTATTCAGGTTATGTGTGCATATTTTCAGTAATATATTCCTACTCTTCTTTAGCACTGAATGAGAAAGAAGAGTGAAATACCCATTGAATAAAAACTACTAGACATTGATATCATCTTTAAAGATAAGAACAACAATAAAACTTTACCATACAGATAAGCAGTTTATCATCCTCAACATTGGTTTGTGTGGGTTTACTTTATACCCATTAAAATATGAGAAGATGAGAAGACATTCAACAGATTCTTTTTGTTGCATAGAGATAGATGAAAAAGCTCCATGTCAAGAAAGTTGCCAATTATTCTGATTTTTCACTCTTATTATGTAGCTCTCTATTCAAAGAATTTTAGTTACTTCTAATATCTTAATCTAGCCAAAAATGTCTTACCATGTTTCTGTGACCTCCTGTGGGCATTTTTAAAGCGACTATGAGTTATTCATTCAATTGTGCCCTCAAGGGCAAGACTTGTATTTAATTTGCCCGACATAGTAGATAATGAATAGTGTACTTTTCTGTCTTTCCTTAATCTTAGCAGAACTTTCAGGTCAAGTTCAAATATGATGTACATCAAAATATTTTTGTTTTATTCTTCATGTTTGTGTATTCACCTTAAGATGTCATTTATTTTTACATTTTCTCTAATTTATGTGCAGCACATCTTGTATCATCGGGGAGACTGTAAGCTCCTTGTTGGCAAGAATTCCATCATTTGCTTTTTGCATATCCCTGAGTGCAATGTATCTTGCAAGTATTAAGGAAGTACTTGATAAATTTAAATTTAACTGAAAATAAATACTTCCTTTATACTCAGTAGACATAAAAATATAACCATTTCAATTGCATGTTTAAATCTCTTCTCAGTATTTATCTTCTGCTATTAATTCTATTTAGATTTATTCTGTTTAAAGAGACTCAGTAACTCTGAGTAGATTTTGAAATCTATTCAAAATTGCCATTCCTAAGGTAAATTTTTCGTAGTAACGGGAATGCCAGATATTAATATTATCCTTACTATGTGACAGGGTTGTTAAAGTTGAAATTAAATGGTATGAATGGAAATGAATGTTAAACTGTAAAGTGACAATTAAATATCAAGTACTAGGATTGGTATAACCCCTTTCTATCTATTCATATCACTCATTAATCTGCCCTCAAACTGGAGCCTCATGAGGAATAAAATAAGGTATCGCATCCCTTGTGATTGTGGGCAGGATGTTATTTCCTAATTCCTAACCCTCCAAATATGGATCAGTAACATACTAATAAGTGGGAAAATGAGATTATTTTTCTCAATTACCATTCCCTGCCCTTTAAAACAAAGAGATATAATTTATTTTCTCTGCTTTCTCAGCAGTAACTGCAGAAATAGAAGTGATATTCCTGACCTTCATGATGTTATACAACCTGAGAGATTAAATCAGGATGATGGAAAAGGGGAAGAAAACAAAGTGTTTGCATTGTTCTATAGAAATCAATACCAAGTATTGGGTAAATTTATGTCTACCCAAGTATTGGGTAAATACTTGTCAGTGTGGTATAATATGGCAGAATAAAGAATATATTAGATTGTACCATATTCTAGTCAATTTCTGGCTATGGGGGAAAAATAGATAAATGGGTTAAAATAAACAGGAGTGTTTTTCCTATTGATGAGAATATGTTCCTAATCACCAACTAGATGACAGTACTTTCAATAGCAGCAGATACCTGTTCACCTAAAAATCTGTCATTTGGGAATGGAGTCAATTTTGCACTGATGAGTATTGTGTCAGTATTTATGATCTTGAAACCCTTTAAGTGAACACATTTACCTTAGTGCTTCTTATCAATACTGAAGAATAATTAGAGCTAACAGTAATCTCTTCAGTGACTCAGAAGTGGTAACTAGTCGGGGCGCCTGGTGGCTCAGTGGGTTAAAGCCTCTGCCTTCAGCTCAGGTCATGGTCCCAGGGTCCTGGGATCTAGTCCCACATCGGGCTCTCTGCTCAGCAAGGAGCCTTTTTCCTCCTCTCTCTCTGCCTGCCTCTCTGCCTACTTGTGATCTCTGTTAAAAAAAAAAAAAAAAAGAAGAAGAAGTGGTAACTAGTCAAGCTGGTAATCTTTAAAAAAGCAATTGTCCCTAATGAAAACTCACAAAAAATTAGTTCTTGAAATATTGCATAGTTAACAGGTTCTCATGAAGGATTTGTAGTTGATTAAGTCTGTGTGGATAATATTCTTCACTTTTTAAATAAGTTTCAAATTTCTCTTCTAATAAACCTTATCTGTCTTGTTTAATCTATTTTCTTTCAGGCTGAGGATATGTCATGCCCATTTCTTCAGGGCAATTTTATTTCCATTTGATGATTTTCTTTAAATTCATGACCTCCCCTCCCTTTTTTTTTTTTTTTTCCTTTTTTGTGAAGCTACTGTTGCATGGTAGTGCTGGCTCCTTAAAGAACATTAATGATATCTTGTTGATGTGATAGCAGAAATGAGTCATTTGTGCCCTGTATGAAATGGAGCAAAGTAGCCTTATATAATGTGTTCATTCTTGGTCAGTTAGGGTAGTGCAACTTTAAGGAGGCACTGAAGAGGCTAGAGTAAGAATAGGCTTGGAATGATCTGGTTTCCATTTATTCACTGCAAAAAGTGCCAAGAATATGAAAGGTCTTCAGTCATCAGAAAATATTTTAAGATGATGATTTAATCATAGATGATATTCAGACTTTTAAATATTAAAATTTCTTTGCCAAATTAGCACAAGAATCTTGAGAAAAATCTTTATTTGAATATAATAAATATTAGATTAGATTTGCTCATTGTTTCCATCTGTGAATATAAAAGCTAAGGACAAAAAAATGTGTGTCTGGAGTTGGAAAACTGAAAACAGAAAAACAAAAACAACCAACAAAAGACCAACCATAATATGAAATTTATTCTAGTGAAACTTCAGTCTGATATCATTACTTTCTCTGACTTTTCTAGTAGATTTTGAACAGATGAGGCCAGGTCCTATTCATCTCTATGTCTTTGGACTTTCACCCAGAATGTGGGGAGTAGAGAGTAAATATTTGAAGAATAAGTAAACGAATGAGTCAATGGAGTTTTACTTTGATGAAGACATCTCAAATGTTTGAAGATTTCATTGGAAATAAAACTTGTTATTTTGTCCTATAGCATGTGTATGCTTGCAGGCTAATGTGGCTTTAGGCTTAGATTTAAGTCCAGGCTTTGATAGGCACTCATGGGTAGCAATGATCGAAAGTGCAGATTACGTAGACTCCTTAAAATATACTTTATGGGTGGCCAATGGAATATGCCATTAGTATATTATTATGTCATATTATGTCACAGCTATGTTTATCATCTTAAAACATCAATATTCAATTCCATGGAAGGAGTTCTCGGAGTTCTCTGTAGCAAGAATTTCGCCATTCCAACTTACATATGAATTCCTGGATAGCTCAGTATTCACTGGGCATTTGAGCCATCTATCTATCTATCTATCTATCTATCTATCTATCTATCTATCTATCTAATCTATCTTCTATCTATCAACTATCTCTGTCAAGCTATTCTAAAAGTCATCTTTTTTTTTTTAAAGATTTTATTTATTTGCCAGAGAGAGAGAATGAGAGCAAGCGAGCACAAGCAGTGGGAATGACAGGCAGAGGGGGAAGTAGGCTCCCCACGGAGCAAGGAGCCCAATGTGAGACTCAATCCCAGGATCCTGGGATCATGTCCTGAGGCTGAAGGCAGATGCCTAACCAACTCAGCCAACCAGGCATCCCTAAAAGTCGTCTGAAAAGACCATTTCAAAAGGCATACAGAAAGCTGGTAATTTCTTTATGGTTTAAAAACAAGTGTTCACCACATTTAATGCTCACAGGGAAACTTGCATTTCTTTCTTTCTTTTTTTTTTTTTTTCCCCCAGTTTGGTACAGCCCATTGTTTCCCCATGACTAATATAATGATGTACCTAAATGAGAAAATAGAAGAATATTGCCAAAAAGTTAAATTAGCTTATCTGATTTCTTCTGGGAAAACTGCCATCAATTCACACATGGGCTTTCTTATATAATAAACCATCACAGAGCATGTATTGACATAGATTTTAGTCTGGAGAGTGAGGATGCTTATTTAATTTAGACCCAAATGATTTCACTCTTTCTCTTTTAATTTAAATTTTATTTCTGAGGTCTAATTATGAAAATATTTGCCATGGGAAAATACTGTATTAAATAATTGCAAGCCATAAATCTCAATTTATCACAAGATTGCCATTCAATCTAATGAGCCTATTTTAGGCAGCCTTTGCATAAAACAAAAACAAAGTCTATTACAAAAATTTCCTATATTTTCTTAAATTTTAAAAACTCCTGAGTATCTATTTGAATATTGGTTTGCTAAGTTCTGGGCACTGAGAAGAGAGTGAGGCAGATGACTAAGATAAGTCCCTTGACAATAAAAAGTATTCATCACTTGCCTATAAGGGGGTGAGAGGTGAGAACATATTAGCAGTTGCTTAGTATGGATCTAATGGGAGCAAAGATGATGAGGGACTATTTCTGCCCATAGGTATAGAAAAGCACAGTTAACAGAGGTTTTAGGAGAGCTAGACATAGGGAAAGAACCGTATCTATATCTTGTCCCAAAAGCATAATTCTCAGTACAGAAATAAGCGGTGTGGAATTTCTTCATTAAAAATAATTGTGTGGGGGCGCCTGGGTGTCTCAGTGGGTTAAAGCCTCTGCCTTCAGCTTTGGTCATGATCCCAGGGTCCTGGGATCGAGCCCCGCATCGGGCTCTCTGCTCAGAGGGGAGCCTGCTTCCACCTCTCTCTCTCTCCCTGCCTCTCTGCCTACTTGTAGATCTCTGTCTGTCAAATAAATAAATAAAATCTTTTAAAAAAAATGTGTGAATTTAAATGGCAGAATAGCAGAAGGCATGGATGTCAAAGGACTAAATGAAATCACATGTTCTTAATTTTTGGGTAAGAAGGACACTGCGTACTCTTAAGATATGTCCCTTAACTAACTAAATTTTAAAAAGTATTAAGTTTGTCAACTGGATCTAAACAATGCCTTTATTTACTCATGAAAGATAGTTTTAAAGGGGACACAGTTCTAGGATAATGGTTCTTCTCTTTCTGTACTTCTGCTGGGTTAACCTGTCATTTTTTTTTTCATCTTTTCTCTTTTCACTTAGGTTTATTTTAACCTTCTTAGTTAATGGCTTTCTGCAATTTTCCTAGGTGTGTTTATGTGCGTTTCTAATTATTCTGCACAGTATATAATATGATTTACATATTTGTAGATTTGAGTGTTTCTACAGTTTTGAAAAATTCTCAGCTATTGTATCTCCTAATATTGCCTCTCTTCCCACCTCTCTATCCTTTCTTGGATGGTGAGTGGGTGTCTTTAGACCTTCTCTTCCTATACGTCCTATCCCTCAGCCTCACTTTCACATTTTGCCTCTCATCTATAGGCTACATACTTATTAATCTCTTTGCTGCTCACTTTCCATTCAGTAATTCTCTCTTTAGCCAGATTAATCTTAAATTTAATACATTCACTGCATCTAATTAATTTTAAAGTTTAATGACTTCTTTTGGGATGTCTTTCCAGTTGTCCATGTGGAGACAAGGAGGGGCTGAGCATTTACATCTCTACATCAACCAGCCATTAGTTGGGAACCTGAGAAGAGAAATAAAATTGGGTGATGAATTCCTTTGACCAAGTGAAATTGGTGGCCAAGACAAAATGGAAGGTGTCAGTAGCCTGCATCCCCAGCAGCTAAGGGGTTAAGTATCTTGCTCCTGAAGGGGGAATCTAGGGCATGACAGCATCTACTACAGTCCACTTCTTTCACTCCTTACACCTAATTACTTATTTAATAATGCCACCTAATATGGGAATAACTCTTCTAGGATTTTGATAAATTTTGATAAACCCTATATCCTAAGGAAACATATGAGGGAAATTGGTGGGATATATCATAGCCTAGCTGCAGCACTTTGTCTCAAGGCTGTAACTGACAATTTGCCTCTCCTAACATTCTAGATTTCTCTCACCCTTGGCTAGCTTACTGTTTTAGATGATTCCCCTAGTTAAGTGACATAGACTATTCCTGAGGAGAATGAATTCCTGGTCACCATGTCCTTCTCAGATTGTAAGGGCTGTGTCCCTTTGTTACCAAAACTAAGCAGGGTATTATTAACCAAAGCCTCAGAGGATTGCCTGAGGATCACACATATTCTTCCCTTCATTCATTATTTAACAACAACCCTTTCTTCCTCTGATGACAGGGGTCAATTTCTCCTGCCAGTATGGTAACTCTTTTCCTTGTCTGCTTGTCTTTTGCATGAAGAGTTCAAAATGATTGGCTGGAAACCATAGCCTGCATTTTAATGGGACTTGGTGTGCTGTGACGTAAGCTTGTTGTCACTGTTTGAAGGTCAGGGCCTCTAGACATAAAGAGCCTAATTTGAAGGGAGTTGAGGGAAATTGGAAGGGGAGGTGAACCATGAGAGACTATGGACTCTGAAAAACAATCTGAGGGTTTTGAAGGGGCAGGGGGTGGGAAGTTGGGGGAGTCAGGTGATGGGTATTAAAGAAGGCACGTATTGCATGGAGCACTGGGTGTAGTACAAAAACAATGAATTCTGTTACACTGAAGAGAAATTAAAAAAAAAACGAAAAGAAAAAAAAACAAAAAACAAACAAACAACAAAAAAAGAGCCTAATTTGCGGAGACTAAAAAGATAAATTATCCAAATGAGTTACTGGGAATAATGTTAAACAGTGCCCATCCTATTTCAACCCTTTGGTTCCTGGATTATGTATTATACCTATGGGTAAAGAACCTTGAAAACAGTGGCCATTGATTAAGAGTAATAATGCATCCCAAATGATTGCCCATCCTTTGCAGGTTATCATTTCTAAGCATCAGCTTCAAAAGACCTTTCATCCCTCTATTAGGCTCGCAATGGATACACTTATCCTATGCCAGCTGCTACATATCCTCTGCTATAAAGTTGTTTCCTTATTCCATACATTATGCAGGTTCTCATGTCAATGGATGAAACATTCAGTAACCTTTAGATAGTGGTGCTAGCCAAGGCTCCATGGATAAGTCAGGCAAACACATTCTTGGAATTTGTATTGATCTCAGTCATGATGAATAGCAGCACCTTCCAGAGTAGAAGAGGTCCAGTATAACCCTGAAATGGCAGATTCAGTTTCTACAGATATAGTTTTCAGTGTACTAGTCTTACACATGCCTTTTTAAATTTCTAGGGATAAACACAAATTTCATGTTTTTGGGGATTGCCCATCTTAACAAAATTGGAGCTACCAATCCATAAACTTTGCATATCACCATTTATTTAGGTGTGCTTAATTTCCATGTGAAATAATATGTTGTTTTCAATCTATATTTTTTCATATATTTTGTTAAATTTATTCCTGTTTTATAATTTTTAGGCTATCATAACTGGAATTATTTTTTTTTGTTTGCTGATGATATATAGAAATATGATTTTTTATATTAACCCTGTATCCTACAATCCTGCTCAATATGTGCATTGATTTTAATAGCTTTTTAGTAGATGTTATGTTTTCTAAATAAATAACCATGTTGTATACAAATGAGTTTATTTTTTCCTTGCCAATCTATAAGTCATTCATTTATTATTCTTGCTTAATTGTACATTTAAGACCTCCAGTATAATATCAAATAGAAGTGGTGGGAGTGGACAATCTTGCCTTGAATAAGATATCAGTCACTGTCTTTTGTTTGTTTGTTTATTTTTTTTTAAGATATTCTTAATTGGGTTTAGGAAGATCTTATTTATTTTACATTTTCTGAGAGTTTTTATCATTAAAGTGTGTGAGTTTTTGTTAAATGCTTTTCCTTTTGCATGTTTTGAAATGACCATAGAGTTTTTCTTCTACATCTTATAAATATGATAAATTACATTGATTCATTTTTAAATGTCGAACATGCCTTATTTTCCTGATATAAACCTTACTTGCTCCTGATATGTATATTTAAGTTCATTTTACTTGTATTTGGCTAAGGTTTTCTTGCATCATGTTCTATAAGGGGTATTGCTTTGTAGTACTTTCTGTTTGTAAACCGACTTTTAGAAGGAATTAGAAAGTGTTACTATCTCCTCTGTTTTCTGAAAGATTCTGTATAGGATTAGTATTATTTCTTCTTCAACTGTTTCACTGAACTTATCAAAGATGCCATGTGGGCTGGAGTTTTATTGTGGGAAGGATTGCAGTAAAAAGTTCAGGATATTTAATTTGTATAAGATTATTTATAATTCCTAATTCTTATTGGGTCAGTTTCTATAATTTGTGTCTTTCAAAGAATTTGTCCACTTTATTTAGGTTGTCAAATTTATTCATATCAAATGTTCATAATATTCTCTTATTATTTTTTTGAATGCTTGAAGGATTTGTAGTGATATTTCTCCTTTCAAATTATGATATTTGTAGTTTGTGTATTTCCTCTTTTTTATTAATAATTCTGGCTGGTTTATCATTCCTATTAATTATTTTTCAAAGGATAGGGTTTTGATTTCACTGAGTTTCTCTACTGTGTTTTCTGTTTCATTGATTTCTGCCGTCATCTTCATTAATTTTTTACTGCTGCTTGCTTTGGGTTTAATTTTCTCTCATTTTTCTTAAGAGAGAAACTCATACACTTGATTTAAGATCTTTTTTTTTTCTTTTCTAATATAAACATTTAAATCTATAAATTCACTCTATGTACCAAATCCCAAAAGTTGTCTTTTCATTATCATTCAGGTCAAAACATGTTCTCATTTCTTTTGTGAATTCTTTTTTGACCCAGTATACTCCTTCATTTAAAAATATGTAGAGTTTTTCTGGTCATTTGACTTTTATTGTTAATTGAATTCCATTTTGGTTTGGAAGTCCAATCTGTTTGAATTCAATATTTTAAGATTTATTGAAGCTTGCTTTGCTACCCAGAATTGACTATTCTGCTGAACATATCATGTCCACTTGAAAAGAATATGTATGCTGCCATTCTTGGGTATGGGGTTCTGTAAATACCAATTAATTCGGTGTGGTTATGATTGTGTAATGGTCTGTTGCTCCCTTTAGTTCTGTCATTTTTTACTTTATGTATATCAAAATTCTATTATTCAGATGTACACATTTTTTTTTAAAGATTTTATCTATTTATTTGACAGGCAGAGATCACAAGTAGGCAGAGAAGCAGGCAGAGAGAGAGGAGGAAGCAGGCTCCCTGCTGAACAGAGAGCCAGATGCAGGGCTTGATCCCAGGACCCTGAGATCATAACCTGAGCCAAAGGCAGAGGCTTTAAGCCACTGAGCCACCCAGGTGCCCCCAGATGTACACATTTTTGATGCCTCTCTGATGAATAGGAACTTTTGTTATTATCAGTTGTCCATCTATGGCCCTAATTTTTTTTTTAAAGCTGTGTTATCCAGCTTTAAAAAAGCTCAGGCTTTTTATACTTACTGCTTGCATGACATTTGTTTTTGTGTCCACTTACTGTTAGCCTACTAGTATCTTTATGGTTTAAGTGTGTCTCTTGTAAACAAAATATTCTTTCTGTTGTTCTTTTGCTTTTAAAAAATATCTTGTGTTCATCAATGCCTTTAAATTATATTGTTAGTTTATTAACTTTTAACAAAATTATTGATGTGATTTTTTGGGGTCTACTTTGTTATTTATTCCTATTTATCTTTTTTGTTTCTGTTCTTCCTTCCAAATCCTTTTGAGGATTATTAAAATATTCTTTAGAATCCCATGTTAGTTTTCCTTTTGCTATGCTTCTTTGCCTTTTCTTACGGTTGCCTTAAAAATTTCATATTCATATTTATCTTTTCACAGCCCATGTGAATTTAATAATGTACTACTTCCTGTAAATTAGGAATATTATAGTCCTAAGGACTCACATACTCCCTTTCTTTATATCATAGTTCTTACATGTAGTAAAACTACATTAATTATCAGTCCAATAAAACAATATTATGAATTGTGTTTTGAACACATATAATTTATAATGAAATTAATAGGAGAATGGTAAATACAGAAATACAGTCTTTTGTATATCTTTTAACACAGTTACTTACTATTTCCAATGTTTTTCGTTCTTTTCTGAGAATCTGTGTTTTTATCTGGTATTATTTCCTTTTAGATTAAAGAGATTTCTTTTGTACTTATCTAGGAGGTCTGTTAGTAATAGATTCTTTTATCTCGGTGTGTCTTTTATTTACCTTCATTTCAAAATGATATTTTTATTGGATACAGTTTTTTTTCCCCACCAGCACTCTAAAGAAGCTATTCTATACTCTCCTGTCCTCCATGATTTCTGATGAGAAGCCAACCATTAATCAATTTGTTGTTCCTCTGTAGGTAATATATTGTTCTTCTCTTGCTGCTTTCAGGATTTGTTTTTTATCATGGGCTTTCCGCAATTTGTACTATGCCTCATCATGGATGTGTGTGTGTGTGTGTGTGTGTGTGTGTGTGTGAGAGAGAGAGAGAGAGAGAGAGAGATTCTATTTTGATGCTCATTTAGCCATTAAATTTGTAAATCTCTGCCTTCAGTCAAATTTGGGAAATTCCTCACAATGATTCCTTCAGTATTTATTTTTTCTGCCTGATTCTCACCCTTTTCTCTTAGTTTTTCAATTACATGTATATCTTATAGTTTGGTATGTAGCATATGTCTGAATCTCTCTGTTCTTTTTTTTTTAAATTTTTTAAATTTCTTTTCAGTGTGACAGTATTCATTATTTTTGCACCACACCCAGTGCTCCATGCAATACGTGCCCTCTCCAATACCCACCACCTGGTTCCCCCAACCTCCCACTCCCTGCCCCTTCGAATCTCTTTGTTCTTTTAAAGTTTCTTTCTCACTGTTCTTCAACTGGATAACTTCCAAAATTTTATATTCAAATTCATTTACACCTTTGCCTGTTGTGTCCTTTAGCTATCAAGACCACACAGTGAATTTTAGTTAAGAAATTATATTTTTAAATTCTGGAATTCCCATTATTTTCTTTGTTTCTCTTTCTCTAATGTAACTTCCCATTCCTCTGCTAAAAATTGTGTTCACTTAAAACACGTTTTCCTTTTGTTCACTGAAGATAGTTAAAAGCTGCTTTAAAATCCTTTTTACTTTAATTGCAACACCTGGTCATTTTGGGGCCAAACTTCATTGATTTTATTTTCTCTTGATAATTACATTTTCTGGATTCCTTGTATTTCAGGCATATTTAGAATCTGTTGTGGACACTCTATGTAGATTCTTAATTCTATTTGTCTTCTCTAATAAGTATTTGTTCCTTTCTTTTAGTGGTTGATATTATTGGCTGAACTTGAAGTATAAATTTTATTCTTTGTGCAACTGATCCAGTCAGTTCCAGTTTTTTTTTCTTAAATTTTTTTTTTAAGATTTTATTTATTTATTTGACAGACAGAGATCACAAGTAGGCAGAGAGGCAGGCGGAGATAGAGGGGGAAGCAGGCTCCCCGCCAAGGAGAGAGCCCGATGCGGGGCTCGATCCCAGGACCCTGGGATCATGACCTGAGCCAACAGCAGAGGCTTTAACCCACTGAGCCACCCAGGTCCCCCCGTTTTTTTCTTTTAGCTAAGTTTCTTTGAGTCTGTTCAACACATGCATACATAGTTCAGGGGTCAGCTAGAGTTGTAGATAGATAGAGTTTAGGATATCCTCTGGGTATTGTCTTTTCAGAATTTATCCACTTCTTCTTGCATTTCTGATTTCCTGGTTTCTATTGTCTGATTCTCTGGGATGTAAAAACTGTGGAGTTTTCCACCTGAGCCCTGCTGTGGATGTGTACATGGTATGGAACCTCATTTATCCCTATGCTAAAACCAGATAGTATATAGAGACTTCCCGTCAAGTATATATACACAACTCATGTCTTAAGTTGCATTATGTCCAGATTTTTGTTTCTCTTCTTTTTTTAAGGTTTTATTTATTTATTTGTCAGAGAGACAGTATGTGTGGAGGTATGCCTAAGCAGGGGGAAGAGAAGGGGGAGGAGGTGGGGGCAGAGGGAGAAGTAGGCTCCCCCTCTGAGCAAGGAGCCTGATGCATGAGACACTCCATCCTAGAGCTCTGGGATCATGACCTGACCTGAAGGTAGATGCTTAAACAACTGAGCCACCCAGGTATCCCTTTTAGTTGTCTTCTAAAAGGGATACCTAAAAGGGATTTGTCTAATTAGGTCTTCTCTATACGCAGAAACAGAAACCTATTTTATTTATTTATTTACTCTCTTAGACTGTTTCAGGAGCTCTCCCCTGACCTTCACCAGTCTGGTAGCTCTTATCCAATACACCAAAGAACAGTATGATATTTATGACAACTGTTAAGTATGTCTCCTACATTATATATTTGAGAATAAGGGACCACCAGATGGCTCCATGGACCTAGTTGATCCCCTGTGAGCTAAATAAGAATCAAGACTCCATTTATAACCTAAAACCTATGTGCTTCACTTTAAGGGAGGGAGCATGGAAAATACTCTGGTTCTCAAATATAAATGCCAATTTAAACACGTCTCAGAGTCCTTGGAATACTTGAGTATTCCCCTATATCCAGAGTGTTGTAGTGCAATTAAATGGCCGTAAGTCTCACTGGGAAAGGAGTAGAAGAGTCATCACCATATATACATGCCATGGTGTTGCAGGATCCTTTCTTTAGTCTTTAGATATGTTCTACAGATGAAAACTGGCTCAGATCTGGGGCAAGATTTTTTTTTGGATCAAGTCTTTTGATATTGTATCCTTGGATTATTTTTTGTGTTGACCGTGTTTTCTCAATCTCAGCGCTATTGCTGTCCCAAGCCAAATAATTCTTTGTTATGGGGAGTTGTCCTGTGCATTGTAATATCTTTAGCAGCTTCCTGCCCTCTATCTACTAGATATGAGAGCACCTCCCAAGTTGTGACAGCCAAAAATATTCCCAGGCATTTCCAAATGTCTCCTGGGCAGAGATGGGGTGTCAAAATTGCTCTTAATTGAGAAATATTGGTACAAATGAATCAAAAATACCCTAAGCTAGCTGTACATCTATCTTGCTCCCAGGAAGTTCAATTTCTATTAGTCATTTCCATAATTCCTTTCAAATCAGATAATCTATCCGATGCTTTTTCTTTGCCCATTTATTAAAATAATTTTACCTTTCTTGCTTTTGATTATAAAGTGCCATAATTTCCTCCTGTATTGCATTTGAGATACTATCATCATCATTTCTATTAGAAAGCTCAGTAATCTTAAAGCATCTCCTATTTTTAGACCTAGCCTGTAAAGACAGACACAAATCAAATTCTCACAAATGCTGGTGCCCCTTTCACGGGCACATTTGCTTATCATCTTGGTACACAAGTGTATCCCTACAATACTGTGGGACACAATCAGCTTTGGGTTTTCTAGCCTTACATAGTGTATCTGCTTCAGCTTCCCCACATTTCTGAGCCTTTTGATTCCTTCTTCTACCATCTGCCACAGGAGTTCTAGCTCTTACATTTCATTTCTTATGGCCCATCATGTTGTCCAATCTTACTAGAGCCACCTAGCAGCAAAGTGTCTCCTGGAGTCCTTGCCATCTTATAAGATATTATGTTCAATTGGCAAACCCCTCTTTGTCCAATTTATATTCTCCTCTTTTTTTTTCTGTCACCATAAGGATTAATCTCCTTGTCCCACAGCTCCTGCTGGTGCACAGTTGACTGGGTCTTGCAGCTCTATTGGGATATAGTCCCTTTTCTCCCTTTAGCTATCCCAGGACTCCTGCATTTTGGTTATGCTGGGATTTTACTTTAACCATGGTTCTGGTGGCCAGAAGGGGAAGTGGGGGTAGATTCTGAGGAGGCAGGTGGGTTGACATACAAGGCAAAATCCTCTATAACTCCATAAGATGAGAATTGGCCTTTAAAAGGGAGAAATGGGCCTCTCTACATACTCAGATGCTTCAGGTGAATTTCCCCTTTTGCTACTGAAGTTATGAGTGTCCTAATACAATCAAAATGACCCTCTGATAGACTTTGCCTTACATTCTTGATTACCTATTGTAAACTTTATGTTGTCTATCTTTGGTGTATAGGGAGCTCTCAGTAGCCCACATTAATTCCATGATTACATAGTATAATTACTATTTTCCCCATTTCTCAAACTTCTGAGATATCACAGCAACCAGTATACTTGGCACTTTTTTGAGGTTGTCTCTGTCACAGGTTGGCTTCTTTGTCTGTTCAATTCTGCTTCTTTCCCCCCATTCCACAAGTGTTGGTGCCAAGAGCACTTCTGAATAAACATCCAACACACTAAGCCCTTTCTCAGATCTGCTTCCTGTGTTACCTAAAGTACTAAAGTATGACATGAGGTGAATTTACTTGTGTATATATATATATATATATATATATATATTTAAAACATTTTGAAGTCACTGCTTATATCTCTTTTGTATCTGAGTAGAGTAGTAATTTGGGGCTCTTACTATAAAATTCCAGGTATATATAGGATACTTAATAGCTCTTGTCTGAGTTGGTTAATTTGCACATTTCTGTGGAAGTGGTAACACTCTCTTTTTCATTATCATTCTTGTAAATACTGGGGAGAACATGAAAGAAAGCAAGACAAAATAAGGCAACTCTGTGTGATGTTATTTTACTACATTAATAAAATTGAATCTTCAATAATGTAAAAATTTGAGCCTTTTACTAAAATACAACATGTTTACTCACTTCCAAATTGTTTTATGGGTTTTTTAATATACACTGGTTAAACAAATTCATGTTTTTAAAATCTTTTTTCAAATACCATTTTGAACACCTAGCTGAGTATGGAAAACTAGGAAAAACAGTTGATTTAGAGGATGATTATTAAGCCAAAGTGGGTTACTGACTAAATCACTTCCTTCATTCCCCAGCACCAAGTAAGAGTAGCTTTTTTTTTTTTTTTTTTTTTTTTTTTGGTCTTTAAATGTTCTTAAATCCAACAAGTTATGAGACTGCCTTTTTATTAAAAAAAAAAAATGAAGAGGAACCTAACTCTGTATCACCTTGTTTTATGAAAATGTCTTTGCCTTAGACATGATCCTTTTGATACATGGGAGCCCATAGGAAGGTATACTTTGGGAAAACAAGAATCCTCATATGTACAGATAGTCCTTGACTTATGATGGCTCGATTCATGATTTTTTGACTTTACGATGATGCAAAAGTGATACACTCTCAGTAAAAAGTGTACTTTGAGTTTTGATTTTGGCTCTCCTGCTTGGCTAGTGATATGCGGTCTGATACTTTCTCAGGTTGCTGGGCAGGGACAGTGAGCCGCAGCTCCTAGTCAGCCATGCAATCGAGAAAGTCAGCACCTGACAGATTTACAACCACTCTGTACCCATACAACCAACCTGTTTTTCACTTTCAGTACAATATCCAATAAATTACATGAGGTATTCAATGTTTCATTGTAAAACAGGCTTTGTGTTAGATAATTTTGCCCAACTGTAGTATAATGTATTTTGAGCTATATTTAAAGTAGGCTAAGCTAATCTATGATGTTTGGTATATTAGGTGTATTGAAGGCATTTTTTACTTAACAAGATGTTCAACTTATGATGGGTTTATCAGGACAGAACCCTGTTGTAAGTTTGGGGAAGATATATAGTTATGAATAAAAACCAACATGTAACTCTCTGAATCCTAAAGTTTAGCTTCTATGGCTGCATCCTAACTGTAAATTGAACTTATTTCTAAATGTCCTATAGATATTCTAGCTTCAGGGGAACACTGTATACCAATGTGATCTCTTGTCTCCTCACCTGGGCATTTACAAACCAGGCTTTTTTTTTTTTTTTTTTTCTTTAATGGAGAAACTTGGCTGTATGGAAATTTAGCGTTCATATTACTGGACAAGCCCCTTACTCTGAATTACACATAATGTCTACCATGGACTTAGGAATTACTCTCCCTGTTCAGTAGTCTTACTTTGATGACAATCATCAAAGGTAAGTATTATATATTTCCTCACACCCATTTTATAGTTAGGGAAGCCCAAGGTCATACCATTAGTAAATGAAACTGCCAGAATTTGAACCTAAGTCTGTTGGCATCTCTTACATTTATTAGGTGTTTATGCTGTGTCTGAATTGTTCTCTTATGTTTATATTTTTAAAATCATTCATTAAGCTAATTAATTCATGGAACAGCTCTTTGCTGGACTCCTGCTATGAGCAGGCACAGTTTTAGGCACTGAAGATTTAGCAGTGAACAAAGAAAAAAAGTCCCTGAGCTCAGGAGCTTGTATGAATTTGAAGAGATAGAAAACAGTTAAATATATATTTACTATGCCAAATGATGATAACAGTTATAAAAAAAAAGCAAGGGATTAGGGAGTCTTCAAAACTAAATACCTTTATTTTTTACAGTTGAGGCACCAAAGAGTTGGGTACCTTACCCAGTATTATCAGTCAGAGCTTATAAGTGACCATTGAAATCAGATTCTTTAAAGGCCTCATTCCAGAACCTGTGACCTTTGTTGTGTCATGCTCATTCTCTATTTCTCATCTTGTTTCTCCTTTATTCCTTTGTGCTTCTGCAGTCCCTTCAAAACTTCCACTCAAACATAGACTTGTCCTCTTTGCTCTCTGATAAGAAAACTTGAAGGTAAATTATCTCTTGTATGTAGGTATGTATGTAGGTACACAAGAGATAGGAAAAGAAGGGGTAGCTCAGAACAGCACCCAGAATGAAGAATAGTTTTGTAGCATAGCGAGCTTGTTTTCCCAAAGTGTCTCCCATCCCCTGCCAGTGTTGTCCTCTGTAAGTTCGTATCATGTCCATGGCTGCTTAGGGAATTATGCACTACCACTTTCTGTTTTCTCTTTTCTCACTGTTCCTTTCTATATTATTTTTGAAAATTACAAAATTTTTCAATTTGAGGTGTTAAAATGTGAAATAGCTTAATGCCGAAGGACATCAAGATAAGCTTGTAATTTTTATAGTGTTCAGGGTTAGTTCTAACTAACTAGTTAGTTAGTTAGTTATAGTGTATTTAGGGTTTTATAGTGTGTTCAGGGTTCACCATCTGAATTGACACAAAGAAGGATTCCTTCAGACATATGGAAAAGCCGTGATTTTGCCAGGAAATACTGATCTCGTGAACCCACATGAAGGGAGCAATATAATTGGCTTGTGGGGGAGCTCTGAATGAAAAGTATTTAACCATTCAATAATATCAATATGTTCTTTAATGTCTTAATGTGATTATACCTTGCCTGAAATGCCTTGCCTTCTTTTCTCCACATAGTAAATTCTTCTAGTCCTTCAAGATCTGGTACAGATTATATAATCCTTCTCTGTATGTTACAGAATTTTGCATACTGTATTATAACTACTGTTTTAGATATCAGAGTTCCTTTTTAAGTTAATTTATATATATATATATTTATATCTGAATGTCTATGTCTATCTATATCTATATGCAATGTCTAGCCTAATCTATTCCTTCTATTATAAAATAAAAGTTTAAAAGTATGTAACATCTTCCTTTATCAACACCCACTGGAATTTTATTTTTTATTTGTTTTTATTTTTTTATTTTTAACTTTATTTTTAGTTTTTAAAATAGTGTTATATTTTCTGTTTATAGCATTTTCTCAATATCACACTGAATTTTTTCATGTTGATATGCTTCACAGGAATTTAGTCAAATTACTGACATTTATGAAATAACATTTGCATTTAAAATATTTTAAAGAAGGTATAGTTATAGTTTCCAACTTTTAATATCTTGTTAATGGGATCAGGAAACTGAAAATACTCATTTCCCTAAAGGAAGGATTTATTATTATCAGTGATGGCATCTGTTTTTAGACTCATTCTTTGAAGCAAGAAATTATGTTTTAATTGACACCATTATTAACCATGTGCAAATGAAAATGCCATAAATTTCTGAAATGTGTTTGAATTTCACTTTATTGATCATTTAAACTCCTTTTACTGATTATAAGAGCAATCAGAGTTTGAAACTAAGTGATTTTGCAAAATCTTTTCTATGTGTTATAGAAATTGAATGAAAATCATAAACCCATTTATTGATACTTAGACTAATTCCTGCTGGGACAAAATAATTTTTTCCAAATGCAAGCATATGGCTCTTTCAGACTTCTCATGCTGTTTCAGTATGTTCATAGTCAAGTTGACAATGAGATATTTTGATTTTCTGTGACCTATGATAGATTTGTGAGTGGGATGCCCATAAAATAGTGATACTGCTCCTTATAAATATTGATGAATTAATGTTATTACAGAAGACAGAACTTTTAAATGGACATTTTAGGGAGGGAAAGATGATTTTCTTTTTCTTTTTTTTTTTTCTTTTCAGTAACAATCATTTTCTGATTTAAATTTCCCTCCAATCCAGAACTCTTTAGCCTTAGACCAGTGTAGCTGGCAGCTGAGTTCCAAGTCAGTGTGGCTTCCAGGTCTACTGGTACTAACTGTGTAAACCTGGACAAGCCTCTTAACATCTGTTCAACCTTTCGTTTCATCATCTGTAAAGTGGGCATAATGCTATTTATCTTGAGGGTATGTGAAAATTGAATGCAATAATTCACGTTGAAGTATTTTTTTAAGTATAAAGAACAATATAAGGATAGGATTGAAAACATACACTCTCTTTATTAATTAAATTAAAAATATTGTGATTGATTCTCTCTATCCAGTATAAAAGGACATGATACACAGCTTAGCTGAACTATGTTCTTATTTTTCTTACAGTCTCCTGGAGCTAATTATGTTATATTCACACAGATATTCAAGATGTGCTTGACAGATTTTTAGACTAAATGTATTTGTTAAGATTCTTTTTCCTGTTTAAAATTCTACTTTTATCACTTCAGAAATATCATCCTAGGAACACATGCTGACAGATGATTGAGGGTTCTACTCTGAAGCAATGTAGAAAGCACATGCATTCTTGAGGGAAAAGTAAATTAGAAATATTGGATTCATTAGAAGGCACATAAGCTTTTGTGATCTGTCTGTTAGCAACACCTGTCTTACCTAGAGAGATTTGATTTATCAGAACCATCACATCAATGAATTTAGAAGCAAGAAATATTAAAATGCACATTGAAGTTAAAAAAAAAACCCACTCTGGTGTAGAGGAAATGAGGTTACTTATGTGATCTTGATGGATAAAATAAGAGTGGGAAGGATTTGGGAAACAATGGGTAGTGATACCAGAGTTCCTTTGGCATAATAGTTTTAAAGTCAAAAATAATCTATTTTAAGATAAATATGAAGTGATATACATTTTTTTGTTAGATATTTATTTTTGTAAAAGATTTTATTTATTTGACAGAGAGAGAATACAAGCAGGGAGAGTGGGAGAGGGAGAAGCAGGATTCCTGATGAGCAGGGAGCCCAATGTGGGGATCATGACCTGAGCCGAAGGCAGACGCATAATGACTGAGCCACCCAGGCACCCTCAAGTAGTATACAGTTCTTCTGTAACTTTACTGAGATCAGAAACAAAGCAATATATCTAAAGTGGGATACCACACCCACACAAACACACACACCTGCAAAACAAATGTAAAACAATCTTAAAGACTTTCTGCGCTCTGTTATTACACTAAGTGTATTCAAATAAAGATGAGCCTATAAAATCTATAGCATGAAACTATAGCTAGCTATCTTGGGTCATTTTTGCTTTGTTAACCAGCAAAACTGGGAACTCCTCTCAGTAAGAGAGTAGTCCCTTAAATGTTCTTAGTTAAGCAGCTGAATTAAAAAGTTTTGTCAACACTAAAATAAAGCTTCAGAATCTACAATGTAAATGTTAAATGTTTGATATGTAAATATTAAACAACACACTGCTGAACAAGCAATGGGCCAAATAAGAAATCAAATGGCAAATCAAAATGTCTCAAAACAAAAGTAAAAGAAAAGACAATATTTCAGAATCCATGGAATGCAGCAAAAGCGATGTTAGAGAGAAATTTATGCTATAAATGCTTGTATTAAAAAATGTTTTGAGTAAGGAACTTAACATTACACCACAAGGAACTAGAAAAAGAAGAAACTTAGATGAAATTTTGTACTGGAAGGAAATAACGAAGAAAAATCAGAAATAAATAAGAGACCAGAATAAACAATAACATAACATTGAAAGTAATAGCCAGTTTTTCCAAAATAAGACACAAAATTGGCAATGCTTTAAGCAAGAAAAAAAGAGAGAAAACTGAAAAACCAAAATGAGAAATGGAAGAGAAAGCAGTTCAACAGACTGCTTTCAACAGAAACAGATATTTCTGTATCACAGAAATACACAGTATGATAACAGATTACTATATATGCTTACAAAAGATAACTTAGAAAAAAAAAGACATTTCCATTACCCTATTGAATCATGAATCTTGAAGCCCAGAAATAAGAAATCTTCCTAGACCAGTAACAAGAATGAAAGTTGAATTAAGAATAAAAAATCTCCCAGCACAGTAAGGCCTAAGACCACATGGTTTCATTGGTCAAGTCTATCAAACGGCTAAAAAAATAATGACAATCTTTATCAAAATCTTACAAATAAGGTTGGAAAATATACTTGGTCTGATTTCAGTCTTCAACTTAATATTTGTTATGTCTCTTTTTATGTGATTTAACCAGAGGATTCTTCTGTGTGTACTTGAAGAAAATGTGTATTCTATTTTTCCTGGATAGAATGTTTTATATGTATCTTTTAGAATCATGTATTCAGAAGTCTACTTCAAGTAAAAAAATGATATTGTTGAAAGGAAAATAACTTTAACTGAGTGTACTCATTTAAAATAAAGCATATCAGGGACACCTGGGTGATGTCCCTTTTAACCTTCTGACTCTTGATTTAGCCTCAGGTCATAATCTCAGGGTTCTGAGATGGAGCCTAGCGTTGGGCTCTGTGCATGCTTGATTCTCTCTCTCCCTCTCTCCATCCCTGCATCCATCTCTGTGTCTCAAAAAAAAAAAAAAAAAAAAAGCATATCAGAGGGGAGGTGAGTGGGGGGATGGGTGAAATAGGGGGAGGAGATTAAGAGTATACTTATCATTATGAGCACTGAGTAATGATGTATAGAATTATTGAATCACTGTATTGTACACCTGAAACTAATATAATACTGTACATTAACTATACTGGAATTAAAATAACAAGCTTAATTTAAAAAACAAAAATAAAAAGTTTTGTCATCATTTCAGAAGACCTGAGGAACTGGATAGAGCTATCTGCTTATTTTAGTATTTCTTGTATTGAAATATATATGGCAAGGACACCTGGGTAGCTCAGTGGGTTAAGCCTTTGCCTTCGGCTCAGGTCATGATCTCAGGGTCCTGGGATCGAGCCCCGCATCAGGCGCTCTGCTCATCAGGGAGCCTGCTTCCCCCTCTCTCTCTGCCTACTTGTGATCTCTCTCTCTGTCAAATAAATAAATAAAATCTTTGAAATATATATGGCAATACAATGTAAAGGAACAATGATATTTCATCTGTAAAGTTGATTAACAATGATTGCTTATAGTCTTGGGCAACTTTAACTGGAACACCTGGATTCAGCTTTATTGTGGGGAGAAAAAAATTGATGAAGTAAAATTTACAAAATATACTGTCAGGTTTAAGTTTGAATTACAGTTCATAAATTTTTTTTAAAAGATTTTATTTATTTATTTGACAGAAATCACAAGTAGGCAGAGAGGCAGGCAGAGAGAGAGGAGGAGGCAGGCTCCTGGCTGATCAGAGAGCCCAATGTGGGGACTCGATTCCAGGACCCTGGGATCATGACCTGAGCCGAAGGCAGAGGCTTTAACCCACTAAGCCACCCAGGCGCCCCATAAATAAATTTTAATGCTACCACCACCAAAAAGCAATTTAGAAAGTCCAAAGGCTGTTTTAAAATATGCTTAATACGTAACAACCTGGGATCTATAAAAAAATCTTATCATTTGGATAGTTTTCTTAAGATGTAATATGGTATGCCCATACCTGGCAAAAACATCAAAGAAGCACTATCTAGGATCCACTAGGTTCAGAGGTCACGAGGTCTCTTTCACAGTAAAGCATGGTGTTACAAAAAGGACATTCCAAACTTTGAGTACAGAAGAGTCTACCTAGAGGGATAATCAGTCTCCTCCTGAGAACTACCAATTAGAACACCAGGAAAAAAAAAAAAAAAAAAAAGGAAAAACGTAAGTGATAGTTTCTAAGGAGATAGTTGACTAAAAAACATCTCCATTTTGCTGATGTAAATATATTTATTTGAAAATGTCTGAAGTTCTATACACCCATTACTTCTCATGCTGATTCTGATAAGTCAAATAAGTTAATAAATCACTAGTAATCACTTATTTTGGAAAAACTGGCTATTACTTTCAATGTTATGTTATTGTTTATTCTGGTCTCTATTTTATTTATTTCTGATTTTTCTTCGTTATTTCCTTCCAGTACAAAATTTCATCTAAGTTTCTTCTTTTTCTAGTTCCTTGTGGTGTAATGTTAAGTTCCTTACTCAAAACATTTTTTAATACAAGCATTTATAGCATAAATCTACATTGCTTTATTGATTTTGCTCAGCTGTTAAAATTATTGCTTTGAAGAAAGTGTGGTCTGAGCAAGTTGAAATTGGCTCTCTCAGTAACCTGTTTGATTCCCTAGGTTAGTGGGGCAGCCCAAAAGGGAGATAAAACCTTGAAACAATACTTTATATCCTGTTTCTAAATGTAATGCCCAGAAGAGAATTGGTTTTCAATAAATGCTTGTTTTGATCAATGTCTGAACAACTGAAGCTTTTACTTATTATATAATGGAAAAAAATTGTTGTGCGTGGGATAATGTAGATATGGAGCATGAACAATAATTTATGCAGATTTTACTATCAAGTATTGTTATTTATTTTTGAGTTTCCTTAGTAATAATAGTGATCAATGAAGATCTGATAAAACTGCTGTTATACACAATTTCTCTAAGAAGCCTTTCTGATTCCTTATCTAAGTGCAATGGGATGCTTGCAGATGCAGATTTTAGTGCCCTCTTACTGAATTGCTAATTCAGGATTCCTGTTGCTGGGGTTCTGAACTAATTCCATTTTCTCTAAGCAAATATTAAATAAGTCCTATAAAAGTAGTCTAGTCTGGTTGTTAGTTGTAGAGATTTTACAGAAAATTTTCTAGAATCAGTGATCATTACATCCAGACAAACAAAAGTTATCAGGTGTCAGTTTTAAAAAATTACCAACTGGTGGGGTGCCTGGGTGGCTCAGTTGTTAAGTGTCTGCCTTTGGCTCAGGTCATGATCTCAGGGTCCTTGGATCTAGCCCTGCATCAGGCTCCCTGCTCAGAGGAAAGCCTGCTTCTCCCTCTCCCTTTCCCCCTGTCTGTGTTCTCCTCTCTCTGTCCCTTTCTCTATTATTATTTTCTAATAAACAAATAAAATCTTTAAAAAATTACCATCTGAGATCATATAGATAGAAAGATTGCAGAAAGAGTTTACAAAGGAAGTATGGCTTGTAGGCATACCTCTATAATCTCATTTTGAGGTCTTCATGTGGTTAGACTACAAAATCTTAAATACTAGATAGATTAGAAGTTACCAAATGACTTTCTATAATAGTTGAGTTAAAAAATGTGTCTTACTGTCATAATATTGAAATATCTCAGGTCAAAACATTTTAGATCGTTTTCCTCCAAGACATGAGAAGATAACCTAAAAAAATATGCACTGGCCTATGAATTGGGTTAAGTATAGCGACTAGTTTTTTGTTCTTTTATTCTTTTTATCATTGCAATTATTTTCTTAGAGAGCACATGATATTTCTTCATATATTAAACTTAAAAGCATATGACTTCTGAGGGATGTCTGCTGTAAAACTTTCATCTGTCAGCACACTTAGGAAAAATGTTTTTCTTTCTGCTATAAGGCAACATTTTAATGTGTACATGTACAGCATTTTCATACCCTGTCACCCATTTCCCAATTTGCATGATAACAACATCGTAATAGCATAAAAGAGATATTAAGAAAAAAATAACTTAAACTGCTTATGATTCCAATATTGAAGAGATGCTGTAAAAACACTGGTGACTGGAAAACAGCTCTATTATCCCCTTCAGGCAGCATTGTGATGAAGGCCTAATAGCTTATAAATACTAGAGCTTTCTTTATCCAATGAGATTAGGATTTATTTCATTTCTTCTTACCAAGGTCCCCTCTAACCAGTTTCATCACCTCCCAAAGACAGAAATTTTCAGTTCTTAGGAAGGTTGTAGAAGTTCTATTAGCATTTATTCTCGTAGTAGAAGGAAGTTCCAGAGAGGTCTTTTGAATCAACTTCTGGTACTCCCAGGTAGATTTCCTATACACGAACATATACTCTTGAAGCACATTTTGTGGACATGATTTTCTTTCTTTGCACCTAGCACCTGGGCCATGATATTATCTTATTTATGGGAGTCCTCCTTTCTGCCACTGTAGGCTTTGCAGCCAATGAATGCCCTTGGGTCACTTGTCTAGGTCTAATACTTGTCTAGGAGTGGAAATTGCCTGTTATGTACCAAAAGGAATTTGAGGAAACTGTTTTTCCTTCTGATGCTCTTTGAGACTTGCAGTTGGAATCCCTGTTTATATGGAGGAGAGAAACAAAATAAAGCTCACATTATCTTTTCCACTTAATACAACTGAAAGCTCAAGGAGTATGGAGTCCTTTCAAAGACAGCCTTTGACATCCTAGTGTTGACAGAAACAATGAAGATATGATAACACTGCTGCTATACACAATTTCTCTAAGAAGCCTTTCCAGTTCCCTGTCTGAGATGGGGTGCTTGCAAATACAGATTTCAGTACCCTCTTACTGAATTGCTCAGTCATGATTCCTGTTGCTGGGGCTCTGGTATGAGCCCTCCTAGGCAGTCTTGTTAAGAACACTAAAGTTTGAGAAGAACTTATTTGGGACTGGTATCAGATTATAATTGCTGTCAGTATCTTCTGGGATAGTTATGGGGAGCTATGTATCTTCATAGAACAGCAGAACAACTAGGTAAGTTTTAATCCCCATTTCTCAGCAGCTGATCCAAGTATGCTAGGTTGGCTGCCTGAAAGCAATCTTAATTTTAGTCAATCATAGGAATTGTGTGTATTATTTATTACCGTAAAGCCGGATAAAACATTTCATGGTTTGATGCTTATCAGCATAATTTTGTTGTTTTCCTTAATGTCATTCCTTACCTATATTCATAAATGCTCAGGCTTAATAGTTTATTCCTCTGACTGCATGGTTACTTGCATAGGAAAAGAACAACAAAACAAGAACAAATTTAAACATTAAAGTCAATGATTCTGCACCCCTTTCAGCTTCAGTCTGTGAGTGAGGAGCAATTCTGGCAGTGAGAGAATCAAGTTCTCTAATTATATAATGTGAGATAAAATATTTTATGTATTTGTACCACAAAATAATTGTTACACAGAAATTTGTGGTTAATGGTGGTTTTCTTATGACTGTTGCCTCTCCAGGGAGACAATAATATTCTTTCACTATATTTTCAAAATATGCTAGTGATCATCGGGGAATACATATTATACTAAATTACATACTAAGTTGTTTTTATCATTTAGTTAAATAGTTCCTTTTGTACTAAGTCCCTTTGCCATCTTTTATGATGTGTTAAATTTAAGATTTCCTTGTTTCATTGCAGGTAACATCAAACACTATTTAATACTAATTTTTTAAATGTATACTGTTAAAACACATAGTACATTTTATATGGGCTGTTACATAATTTTATAATATAGTTTTATGTAGATGAATAAATTCCTTGTACAGCATTCTTTTAGAGTCTGCTCCATCAATTTTACTTTTTCTTCACAACTGTATGTTTCATGAATTTTTAATTTAGGAGCTTTATTTTTGGAGGCCAGTGTTGGATGATGTTGCATTATGGAAAATAAAGATCATTTTCTTTGCCGTGCCTATCTTTTGAATATATAAAATCAAACCATAGTAATATTAATATAAATTTCAATATATAAGATAATTATGATAAACTATTCAAAATTTTTCTTTAGAGTAATGGAGGGTCATTCTCTCTCTTGTCAGTAGTTTTCTTATATATAAAATCATGACAGCTGAGCTGGGTGTTTTTTTAAGGTGTTTTCTAAGGCCAACATGCTCATATTTTAGGGTTGCTCATAATAAGAACCCCATAGCATGCATGTATCTATTCATTCTTTCATTCAAAGAACACATCAAGAGAAAATACTTTATACTGAGCATAATGCTGAGTAGTGAAGGTTGAAAGAAGAAAAATATTTGTTTTGCCATGTGTGTCTTTGTTTCTTTATATTCATTTTCTATCATGCACTTGTATGTTTTATATTTGTATATGGTTAATATTAGAACTTTAAAAACTGAAAATTCTAAGCCTCAAAACAAACAAGTTTATATGCTTTGAATCATGAATTTCACTCTAAGACTCTTTCTTAAGGAAATAGAGATTTTTATCATTTACGGTCCAACCAAGAAAAGGGAAACCGATAAATGTGAAACAAAAGGAATTCAATAGTGTTTTAGTTGCAAAGGTGATGGAAAAGAAAGAGGGGGCTGATGGAGCAGAGTAAAGAAGGAATGCGATCTAGGGACAAGTTCCTGGCTGGGCCCACTAGCCAACACCTGGTGCCATGCTGTTGGAGACATTGGCCCGTAGCCAAATATTATTCAACCACAAAAAGTCATTTATTAGGAGAACTGTGTTGACAAAGGAAAATATAATTGCAACATCTAATTATAGTAAAAAGCAAGGTTCTGACATCTGTGTTTAGAATCTAGCTTCCTATCTTCACAATCTAGAATATACAAAGTTATTAATGATAGCTGTCTTTACATAGAAGAAATATGAATGAACAGTGTATTATTTTAATTTTTTTTTCATTTTCCAGTATTTCCTCTAATGAGCACATATCATGTTCAGAGTTAGAACCATTTTACAAATCACTTTTAGGCAATCCCCTCTTAAACATTATGTTGACTGTATCACCATGGACTTGACTTTCGCTTCCCTGTGTGGAATTCAAAGGAATTATTCCAATTTTTACATTAATTGTGCTTATCTTTTTTCCCATAGAAAACTAATGTTAAAATGAACATATAGGAAAATATTATAAAGAGCAGCCCAAGAAGAGGAAATGATCATGGGAAATTTATCTTACTGTTGAGAAAATGATAGTATTATTTTTTTAAGTGAAGAAAAGGGCGTAAAAGGTCAAAAACAAGCATTGGGATAATCTGACCATCTAATTTAAATCAAAGAATGAGGAAACTCTTGGCAAGAATTGGAAAGTGGAATTAAGGATTGACCAACCCTCTGTTTAGAAAAAAAAAAAGAGAAGAAAAAGTATCAAATTTGAGAGTAAAAAAATGCAATTAGGAATATGGACATGTGGATAAATACTATGTGCTCAAGTGGTGTCATAGTCCCTTTCCTAAAATGAATATACATTATTTTAGAGTGGAAAATACTTAGTTCTGAGGCACAGTGTTTGTTGTCCTTTCTATTGGTTGTGAGAAGTTCAGCAAGAAACCTGTTTTGAGTCAGAGATATCAAAACCAGTTCTATGGAGGGAAGTGGCAGTTACATGACGGGAAGACTTCAGACAGTTTTAACTACTATAGTAATTAAAAGTAGCTTATTGTATTACATATAATGTAGCACATAATAATAATAAACAATTGGTGTGTACCTGTTTTGCCACATGCTGTTCCAAGCACTTCAGTTATCACCCCACCCTTACAAGGTGGGTGTTGTGATTGTTTCAGTTACGTTAGTGAAGACACTGAGGCAAAGTGAGATAAAGAAACTTGACCCAAGTCACATAGCTGCTCATTTCAGTAGTGGATCGAAGGTTGGAACTCAGACGTGTGTTCTATAGAGGTTTGCTGTTACTGGCTCACTGCCCTTGCAGCTTGATTAGGAGGTGTGCAGGAGATTGGGAAATATATAATAAAGGGAAATAGATGATAAAGGGAAATAGATAATAAATAATAATAATAAAGGAGTTATGTCTTTTTTTTTTTTTAAAGATTTTATTTATTTATTTGACAGAGAGATAACAAGCAGGCAGAGAGAGAGGAGGAAGCAGGCTCCCCTAGAGAGCAGAGAGCCCGATGCGGGGCTCGATCCCAGGACTCTGAGATCATGACCTGAGCCGAAGGCAGTGGCTTAACCCACTGAGCCACCCAGGCGCCCCAGGAGTTATGTCTTAACTTGGTCACATTTTACTAACCAAATCGTTTAGTCACTTATTATCAATTTAGAAAAACTAAATTATACTCTGAATGACAAACTCATCAATTTCAATCAACTAGGCTTTCCTTTGTGACAAGCTAAGCATTTCTCATGACTGAACCACTTTTACTTTCTGTTATAGGTCAGTCATTTCTTGTGGATGCCATCCAAGAGGAAACAAATTCTCTATTCTATTGTATCTAAACCTGTGATCTTCTATTCAAATACTTTTTCTCTGTGACTTCTGCTTATCTCTGAGGGAAAGTCAAAGAATTCAGCAAAAGTACATTTTCACTGTAAGAACACACAGTATTATGACTTCAAGTGTCAAAAGTACATACACAGTTTTTTTTTAATTAAAATTTCTATTATTTCCCAAATTAGGTAAGTCAATTTACTAACATTGTATCAGGTTTTTTAAAAATTGAAATATGATTAACATAATGCTTCATTAGTTTCCAGTTACAACATATTGATGTAATGCATTACCCGGTGCTTACCACAATAAGTTGCATCACCATATGTTATTACAATATTATTACCTACATACCTGTCACTGTATTTTTCATGTCCGTGACTTACTCATTTTATTAACTGCAAGTTTGTACCTCTTAATCCCCTTTATCTGTTTTACCCAACCCCTAACCCACCTACCCTTTGGCAACCACCATTTGGTTTTCTGTATTCAAGAGTCTGTTTTTTGTTTTATTTTTTAGATTCCACGTATAAATGAAACCATATGGTATTTGTGTTTCTCTGTCTGACTTATTTCACTTAGCATTATACCCTCTAGGTCTATCCATGTTGTTGCAAATGGTAAGATCTCATCCTTTTTTATGGCTGAGTAATACGCCATAGTATATATATCCTCTTTATCTGTTCATCTGTTGGTGAACACTTCAGTTGCTTTCATATTTTAGCTATTGTAAATAATGCTGCAGTAAACATAGGGGTGTGTATATATTTTCAAAATAGTGTTTTTATCTTCTTTGGGTAAATGCCCAGTAGTGGGATTACTGGATTATATCATATTTCTATTTTTAATTTTTTAAAAGATCTATTTATTTTAGAGAGAGAGAGCATGAACAGGGGGAGATGCAGAGAGAGAGAGAGACAGGCAGACTCCCGCTGAGAGTAGAGCCCAATGTGGGGCTTGATCCCAGGACCCTGAGACCATGACATGCGCTGAAACCAAGAGTTGGATGCTTAACTGACTGAGCCACCCCAGGCACCCCTCTATTTTTAATTTTTAATGGAACCACCATGCTGTTTTGCATAGTGGTTGTGCAAGTTATATTCCCAACAACATATCCTTATCAACACCTACTACTTCTTGTCTTTTAGGTACTAGCCATTCTGACTGATGTGAGGTGATATGTCATTGTGATTTTGATTTGCATTTTCATGATGTTTAGTGATGTTGAACATCTTCATGTCTCTCTGCTAACCATGCTATGTCTTCTTTGGAAAAATGTCTACTCATTTTAATGGGATTTTTTTGGGAGTTGAGTTGTATCAGTTCTTTATATATCTTGGATATTAAACCCTTATTAGATATATCATTTGAAAATATTTTTCCCCATTAACTAGCTTGATGCTTTGTTTTGTTGATAGTTTCCTTTGGTGTATAAAAGCTTTTTGTTTTCAATAGTCCCAATACTTTATTTGTGCTTTTGTTTCCCTTGCCAGAGAAGATATATCTATAAATACATTGCTAAAGGTGATATACAAGAGATTACTGCCTATGATTTCTGTTAGGAACATTGTTATCATTTTAATTTGTTTTTATGATGTGCTTAAAATTTCCTTCCTTTGGAAACCAAAGATTTTTAATTAAAATTTTGAGGATATTTTACCAAAAGGAAATTCTATCCATATTTTAAAAACATTTGCTTAAGGTTTTCCTTTTCACAGAAGTCAATTTGACTTATTTCTGGGACCAAATATTCTAAGGACTTGTTTCATTGTTTGCTGAAATATTACTGATGTCAGTTATAGTACTATGTGCTAAACTGTTGGTCTCGCTCTCTCTCTATATATATATATTTTTTTAGCTTATTTATTGGACATTATAAATTTTTCTCATTTTGCATGATGATAATTATGCAAACCTAATTTTCTCAGTAGTATTATATCATAACTATTATTATCATTAAATATTTATTGAGTTTCTTCTTGCGCCATGTTTTAAGAATTCAAGCAGATATAAATCAGATTCTTCATCCATAAGGATCTAAAATGCCCCAAAATTGCCATAAAAATATTTTGGTTGAAATTACAGATTAGATTCCATTGCAAAAACTTTAAAGAATAATCCAATTTCTTTGGCTTCATGATAAGCTGAAGTGAAGAGTAGGTCAAATTTCTAAGATCTTGCTAATTCTTATTATGTGCTAAGGTTTTTTGCCAGTTGGTTAATATTTATTATCCTGTGTAACCTTCACAAAATACCTAATATATGGTTAAGTTCAAATCCTGCTTTACAGGTGAATATGTATGAGGGTCTTACATAGGTGAAGTGGCTGGACAAAAGTTATACATCAGCTGAATGGTAGAGATGAGATTTGAATAAAGCCTATTCTCTTTCTACTACTTGCTTAAAAAGAAGATTAGACACATTGATGAGAATTAAATTCCTTTTGTTGTGTAAGGAAAAGAGATTCTTGAGATATAATGAAAATGAAAGTGTAAACTGCAGCAAAAGTCAGTGAATTGAAAGCTCTTTTCACTGGGTTGGGAGGGACATAGATCCAAAAGCTGAGTGTTCAAATGAAAAAGAAATATTGCCGTTAGGGGATTAAAAGTTTATACCTTGAGGATAAATGAATTAAAATACATGTGATTAATGATGAATGAACACATGTTAATTACCACATGATAATCAACACTTTACAATGCAAGATAGATTGAATATACAGTTGTGGAGAGAGGACAGGAGAGAAGAGATTATTCAGAGGAGAAATGATTAGTGACCAGGGAGAGTTAACACATCCCTTGTTTCCATAGGAACAGAGTGAGCAAAAAATAGGTAGCTCCTATCCAGGGATTAGAGTCTACATGCATTGTTTTTACTTTGATACCAATGCTTCTCTGACACTGTATATATATGTATATAGATAGCTTTTCACCTTATCATAATTATTGGCACCTGTGTCTGACCTTAGCTACCTACAGACTCTCTGCATCCTGCTGCTTCTCTCTTTGCAATCTAGCTCTGATGACCTCTGATTCCCTTACCACAGCACTGATGAACTAATATGGGGATCTCTCTTTCATTCCTGACTATAGTGTCTTAGGACTTTGGCTATCAGTGTGTCCTTTAAAAGTCATGCTTCTCACCTCTCCATAATTCACTGTAAGGATCTGTGACCCCCTTAAGTGTTTCTAAATTCAGAACACCACACTTCTAAACTAGGTCACCTTTGGCCCTGCTTCTGGCTTGCTCTCCCTATCCTGGACGCATTTTACCATCTGTAAGTAATGGTACTCACATATTAGAATAATGCATTTTACTCTACGTACAAAATCCCAACCGGGAGATACTAATTCCCCCTGCAACAAATGAGCACATTTTAAAAATACAACTAATTTTTAGGTCACCTATATATTTCTTGCTTCACACTTCCAAATCAATTAATAAATATGTGTAACGTCCTAAGATGGCTTATACTTACATATATATGCTTAAATTTTAATATAGTTAAATGACTATATACTTGAAATTTTAGAACCAATTGAGGGAATTAAATTTTAAACATTGGCCTTAAACTACCCATTGAACCAGATGGACTTCATAGATATATATATATATAGAACATTTTTTTTCCAAAAGTAACAGAATAAGCATACTTTTCACGTGTATGTGAAACATTTTTCAGGATAAATTAAATGTTAGATCACAAGTTTTTATAAAATCTAAAGGATTGAAATCACATTAGACACCTTCTCTGACCACAATACAATGTTACAAAACTAGAAATTAATTACATGAAGAAAACTTGAGAAAAAAAAAACACAAAAAAAGTAAAGATTAAATAACATGCTACTGTACAACCACTGGGTCAAAAAAAGAAATAAAAAGAGAAATAAAAAAATACCTTGAGACAAAAATGAAAATGTTATATACCAAATTTATGTGATGTAGCAGAAGCAGTTCTTTCTTTTTTTTTTAAAGATTTTATTTATTTATTTGACAGAGAGAGATCACAAGTAGGCAGAGAGGCCAGGCAGAGAGAGAAGGGGAAGCGGGCTCCCTGTTGAGCAGAGAGCCTGATGTGGGACTCGATCCCAGGACCCTGAGATCATGACCTGAGCCAAAGGCAGAGGCTTAATCCACTGAGCCACCCAGGTGCCCCATCAGAAGCAGTTCTAAGAGGGAAGTTTATAGCGATAAATGTCTACATTAAGAAAGAAGAAAGGTTTCAAACAAACTTTATACCTCAAGGAACTAGAAAAAGAACAAATTAATGAAAGTATGAACTAGTTCTTGGAAAAGGTAAACAAAATGGAGAAATATTTAGCTAGACTCGCCAAGAAAAAATGAGAGTGGGCTCAAATAAATAAAATAATAAATAACTAGTTCTTGGAAAAGGTAAACAAAATGGAGAAACATTTAGCTAGACTCGCCAAGAAAAAATGAGAGTGGGCTCAAACAAATAACATCAGAAATGAAAGGAGATGTAACAACATATATCACAGAAATACAAAGGATTATAAGAGACTACTGTAAGTAGTTAAAGGCCAACAAATTCAATATTCTAGAAGAAATGTATAAATTCCTACAAATATACAACCTACAAAGATTGAATAATGATAAAATTAAAGACCTGTACAGACTTATCCCTAATAAAGAGATCGAATCAATAATCAAATGTCATTAGGAGCAACAAACAAAAGTCCAGGACAAGATGGTTTCAATGGTGAAGTCTTCCAAATGTTCAAAGATTTAATACCTGTACTTCTCATACTCTTAAGAAAATAGAAGATACGGGAACTCTTCCAAACTCATTTCATGAGATATTACCTTGATATCAAAACCAGACAAGGACACCATAAAAGAAATTATAGGCCAATATCCTTGATAAACATAGGTGCAAAAAATTTCAACAAAGGACTATCAAAATGAATTCAACAATACATCAGGGAATGTACCTCAACCTCATATGGCCCATATATGATAAGCCTACAACTAACATCATACTTGATATTGAAAATCTGAAAGCCTTCTAATAAAAAGCCTACAAAATGGAAACAAAGGAGTAAAACTGTCACTGTTTACAGATGACATGCTATTATACATGGAAAACTATAAAGGCTCCATTGAACACTGTTAGAACTAATAAATGAATTCAGTTAAGTTATAGGATACAAAATCAATATAAAAAAATTCATCGCATTTCTATTTGTTAATAACAAACTATGAGAGAGAGATCAAGAAAACAGTCCCAATTACAATTGCATCAAAAAGAACGAAACACCTAAGAATAAATTTAACCAAGGAGGTGAAAGATGTGTATATTTAAAACTATAGGACATTAATGAAAGAAATTGAGAAGACAGAAACAAATGGAAAGGCATTCTATGCTCATGGGTTGGAAGAATCAATATTGTTAAAATGTACATACTATCCAAAACAATATACAGATTCAATGCAATCACTACTAAAATTCCAATGGCAGTTTTTCAAAGAAATAGAACAAATGATCCTAAAGATAAAATGGAACCACAAGAAAAAGTATTGCCAAAACAATCTTGAAAAGAACAAAGCTAGAGGCATAATTCTCCCTTATTTCAAACTATACTATAAAGCTATTACTATACCTTTATTACATATTAATATTACATTACATATTAATATTAACACCATATGGTGTTATGATAAAAATGGAAATATAGATCAATGAAACAGAATAGAAGGCCCAGAAGTAAATCCATGGATATATGGGTAAATTAATATACAGTAAAGGAACAAAGAATATACAATGAGGAAATGACAGTCTCTTCAATAAATGATGTTGGGAAAATGAGAACCACATGCCAAAGAACTCAACTATCTTTCACCATAAACAAAAATTACCCCAAAATGGATTAAAGACTTGAACGTAAAGCCTGAAACCATTTAACTTCTAGAAGAAAAATAGCAGTAAACTCTTTGACATAAGTCTTGGCAACGATTTTTTTGAATCTGACATGAAAAGCAAAATAAACAGGGCAAAAATAAATAAGTGGGACTATATCATACTTCAAAAGCTTCAGCACAGTGAAAGAAACCATCAACAAAATGAAAAGGCAGCCTACTGAACTACTGAATGAGAGAAAATATTTGCAAATCACATCTGATAAGGGGCTAATATCCAAAATATATAAAGAACTCATACAACTCAATAACAAAAGAAAAACCAATTTCATTAAGAATGGGCAGATCTGACCAGTTTTCCAGAGATGACAAATGGATGGTCAACAGGTTCAAGAAAATATCCTGAACATCATTGATCATCAGGAAAATGCAAACAAAGCCACAATGAAATACCATCTCATACCTGTTAGAATGGCTATTGTTAAAAAGATAAAAAATAACAAGTGTTGGCAAGGATGTAGAGAAAAGAGGACCCTTGTGCATTGTTGGTGGAACGGATATTGGTGCAGCCATATGGAAAACATATGGAGGTTCCTCAAAAAATGAGAACTAGAACTACCTTTTGATCCAGTAATCCCACTGCTGGGTATTAGCCCTAGAAAATGAAAACATTAATTCAAAAAGATATATGCACTCCCATGTTCATTACAGCATTATTTACAATAGTCAAAATATGGAAACAACATAAGTATCAGTTGATGAATGAGTAGATAGATTGTGAGATGCACACACACACACACCCCCATACAAGAATATCATTCATCCATAAAAAAGAAGGAAATCTTGCTATTTGCAGCAACATGGATAGATCATGAGGACATTAAGCTAAATTAAAAAAGAGAAAATCAAATATTGTATGATCTCGCTTCCATGTGTAATCTTTGAAAAAACCCAATATCATAGATGTGGAGCCTGGTACTTACCAGAGACAAGGGTGAGAAGGGGTGGGAGAAATGTGTGAAGGAGGTCAAAAAATAAAAAGAAAAGCAAACAGCAAAATACTATAGATACCTGCTAAATGTTCAGCTTGATTAAGTCTGTATAAGTTTTATAATAAATGCTAAAGAGGAAAGATTACTTCATCTACTTTGTACTACATTGAGTGTAGCAGATATATCCAGATGATTTATAAACTTCTGATTATGATCATTCCTTGAGAAAGGAAAAAACCGAAAACATCTTTAGCTCTGAAAAAAAAATACATCAGCAACCAAGGTCATAAAAAATAGCTTTCATTCAACTCTGCACAGCTGCCCTATTTCCTTCTTTTCATTGGCAGACATCTATACAGAATATTCTATTAATTGTAAACACCACTGCACTCGGACCAGCCTATACAGAATATTCTAAATTGACATTGCTTTCCGAACTTCATGTCATGAGCCATTAATAGCTCATAAAATCTAATTTAGTGCTTCATAATCAATATTTTAAAATATGAGATACATTAGAATGTTGCATTTAACTATGAATAAAGTATTATTTCATATGTTTTTATTTTGTCATATATAGAAAGGACACATCATTTTGTAAATCTTTTCTTTCAGTTTCCCACCTTTTTTATTCTAAGATGCATATCTCTTTACATATTTTACATTTCTGAAATCTAGATACATCTTAACATTAATAGAGTTGGCCAGTTAGTGAATGTGATAAAGTTGTCACTGTGAATTTGTGAACTTGTCATAGCTCTTCCTGTTGTCATTGGTTTAAAAAAAAGTTGCTGCTAAAAAAAGTATTATATTTATAAATGAAAATATATACTGAAAAATCTTTGTCATGAAATTAATTTTGCATTGTAATTATTATGGTGTTACCTAGAGTTATGTGATAAACAACAAGAAACTGAAATGATGGCATGACTGTATTGCTGTTTATTTTTAATATTATTCTTGGTCTTCTATTGGTATTGTTTTCCCCGCCAAAATTTTTAAATTTATATCTTCCAATAACTTTTATCATGTATGCTTATGAGCATCACCAAATCCTTTTAAAAACAATGTAAATGTCTGTACATCTTTACTAAGTTTTTTATGCAACTAATTATCAAGGAAAGTATAAAGTAGATTCAATGCATTCATTTGGAATGATTCTCAATACATAATGTGAAGTGGGAAAAATTAAACAAGCAAAATATGTGTTCGACAAAATCCTATTTAACAGAGCGGGGGTGGGGGGACCAAAGAAAGATGGCGCGTAACCAACACTGAGCTCTCTGTTGTGTTGCTCTCCATCCAGAGGCTACAGGAAAGGGGGTGGGGGAGAGAGATGGTAAACAAAATGCTCAAATCACAAACTATAGTGGAATAGAAAAGACTAGGTCTCAGCAGCTGTGGAAGTGGTCAAGAAGAAGCCACTCACTATATACAGAACACAGATGATCCTGACAGATGATTCCACTTGAAACATGAGGTAAAGGTAAAGAAAAGCATGGAAACTGTAACATACCACCATAGGAGGGGGCAGAGAAATCTAATATGCAATAAGAGAGGTGAAGAATCTAATCTGGAAAAAAGTCCAAGAAACAGAAGAAAATTCCCCAAGGAGCTCCTCATTAGAGGAGAATTTAGTAAGCATGTTAAATTTAAAAAGTAAGAGCGCAAACAAAATAGTAGACACAAGACTGAATTGAATGAAATTTTTAAATGCTAAAGAAAATAAAATTAAAGCCAAAAGAGCAACATCAAAAAGTTAATAATAAATTTAAATGTTGAAGAACAGATCAAACAATGGCTAATGAAAACACTAATTAATGATGTAGAAGAAAAGCTTGTTTATATAAACACAAAGGAAAAGGATACAAAAAACTATAGATAATATTATAGATATGTGAAATGTAATAAGCTGTCATTAAATATACCAGAACTTGAAAACCAAACAAATGAAACAGAGAACACTGAGACATTAGAGAAGAAAATGTCCAGAATGGAATCTGCAGGAAAAGTAAAAATTGTGTTCTGTTCATGATAAATACCGAACAATAAACACAGAGACATATACTAAGTAAGTCACCACACTTCAAGAGAAGAAAATGAATTCTGGGAAGAAAATAATTTTTTGATAAAGAGAAAAAAAATATTAAGCCAGTCACAGACTTTTCCACAGCAGTCACTGCCAAAAGGCAATTAAGCAATTCCAGCACAGTTCTGAAAAAAGGTAATATCATGCTAGACAATAATTCACACAACACGCCAGACAAGCATAAAGCTACAGACAGGTACTCTCAAATACAAAATCATTTCAGGAATAAAATATTCCAGAGTTCTTACTGAAAAACAAAAATAAAATAAAACTACTCAACAACTATAAGAAATGAACTGAAATCAGAGTAGAACACTCCAGAATTAGAAGACCAGTGCTGTATATGAAATCATTTAAATATAAACAAAAGACTGAACACCCAGGGTCACAAATCATGATTAGAAAAAGAAAAGTAGATGATGGGGGGCGCCTGGGTGGCTCAGTGGGTTAAGCCACTGCCTTCGGCTCGGGTCATGATCCCAGGTCCTGGGTTCGAGCCCCACATCGGGCTTTCTGCTCAGCGGGGAGCCTGCTTCCTCCTCTCTGCCTGCCTCTCTGCTTACTTGTGATTTCTCTCTGTCAAATAAATAAATAAAATCTTTAAAAAAAAAAAAAAGAAAAGAAAAGTAGATGGTTCCAAGCCAGTCCTTAGAGTACTTGGTTGGTACAGGTACTGGTCGCACATGACTGCCCTATCCTTTTCCTATTGTTAGTGTCATGCAGGCAGGCAGGGCTGGGTTCTGGGGTCATGGTTACAGCTGTGCTTCTGTTCCTTACCCCAGTGGTTTTCCAACATTTAAAAATAAATAAATTGTTAGTACAAGGATAGATTGAGGAATAATTTTTTGTAAGCTTGTAATGGGGGAATATAATTAGTATTTAAATTAAGCCATTTGACATTAAATGATACCTATTTTTAGCTATTTAAATCAGTTTTGTGGCTTTATGTATTGGCAGCAGTATGACCGTTGGATTTCTTTTTGAATTACTCATTGTCTTCCATTCGAAAAAAGATAAGAATTTAATGTTCTCTGAAAAGTCATAGCCAAAAATACATTCCATTCAGGCATTGTGCTGATTGAGAGGGAGAGAAAAAGTAAAATTTTATATTTCAGATAGCCAGAAGAAGAAAAATATCAAGAGAAAGACCAGTATTAATTAGATGAAATTGACAGATGTTAAGATATTAAATAATCAAATAAAATCTAAATATGGAACAAGAAATTCACATAATTTTAAATAGGTAAATTTGTAGGGGGAAATTGATTTTTTGGCAGTTTTTATTTTTCTGTGAAATGGTTTTCTTAAACAGATGCAGACTAATTAAAAAATTAACTTCCTTGTATGATTTGAAAACCGAATAGGGAAAAGTAGACAAACAATTCCTAAAGCTGGAAGTTTTGGAATTTTCATCCAAGAATATACGAACTTTAATATGCCTGTTGAATGCTATCCCAGTCACTAGCTAACTTCTGACTCTGAAGGTCCAGGTGATGTTTAATGACTCAGCAATAATGGTAAAATGTTCCTTAGAATCATTTTTCTCTCTGAGAAGATACAAATATGTAATGGAATGTTTTGACTTAAAAGTTTTTGATAGATATTATCCTCTTCCTTTCTGTTATTAAATAGGATTACATAAAGAATAATATGATTTGTTCTGTTCTTTGAGATTTAGCCCTTTGCAGAGTTTCCTAGGATGTTCACACAGTGTTAGAATTGGGGGCGGGTAATGAAACACATCTCTAACTTTCAGGGGTTTATCATCCCTCTCCCACTTTAGTCCAACCAGTCAACTGCCAACTCCTCTCCTGCTATGGTTTCTCAGTCATACCTTCATTCATCACACATGTATTAAGTATCTACTGTGTGTCAGGCATTGTTCTACATACTAGTCATAACACAATGTACACTGCAGACAAATTTCCTGCCTCCAGGAAGTTTTCCTTCTGGTAGAGTAGACAGACAAAATAGCATTCTTCACCCATTGTGAAAACATTGCCTTTGGGCTAGAACAGAGTTTCTCAACATCAGCACTCATCACGTTTTGGGCTGTATAATTCTTTGTTGTGAGAGGCTGTCTGGTGTACTGTAGGACGTTTCACAGCATCTCTGGCCTCTACTCACTTGATCCCATAGTTGTGACAACGAAAAATGTTTCCAGACATCGTCAGATGTCTGCTGAGGGGCAAAATGACCCTGAGTTCAGAATCACTGGTCCACATAACTCACAGGCTTCCCTTCAAAATTTTCCCATTGTTATGCTACCTCAATGCTGTGTCAGCATCTCTTCTTAGCTGATCCTACTTTTTATATTTGTTCTAGACAAATGCAGCCTCTTTCCAAGTCTACAATTTTGCAGGCCAAAAGTACTTCACACCTGGGAGCAGATGCTGATCTAAGCAGAAATAATGTAAGAATTTTCTACCAAAGTAGCTGTTTTGTTTCAATGTCACATATATCTCACTTGCATTTTGAGTGTGGCTGCTGCATATTGATAAACCATTGCTTTTTATAATTGATTTAGGGCATGATGGCTTATACATTTGTGTGTGTGTGTGCACGCGCTCCGCAGTGTTCTTGCTAAATGTGTGACTTTCCACAGGCCTACTTCTTGGTCTATATCTGAATGTACTGGTAGCTTAACCCCACCCCAAACTACAAGTTGCTTTCCATATGTAGACTTATTGGTCTTTGTTTTGTTCAAACACTTCCTTCTCCCTACAGACTTGAAAAGCATGAAATCAAGGAGAAAATTAACTATACCATTCTTCAGAAACTAGAATCGACACATCTCTTTGTTAATTATTGTAGAATTGGGCAGGGGGACATTGAGCTGCCCTCTGATAGAAAACGTTCATAATCAGATTTTTTTCTAATTCTGTGGCAAATTTTGGAAACCTGGCTCTGTACACACATTTAAACTACATTATCCTTTTTTTTTTTTCCCTTGCAGCCTTTTATATCTTCCTTTTGTTGTCCTTGAGAGACTAGTTATTGGCAATGCTTAAATTTCCATTACCAATAGGAAAAAAAAGAAGTGCAAGTATATTCTTCTATTATAAGCGATATCCGAGGATATATTTATAGCCTGTCAAAAATAATTTGAGCTCCTCTGCAATGCAATTTAGACCTAGCACTATATGATATTTACACATGCATCACCCTTGGTTGTCTCTCCCCTGGTTTCGTGCAGTCAGTTGTGCCTGCGTTTCATTTGTGGGCGTGTTGTGGCATGGGTTCCAATGGCTGCATGCCTGGGTTGAGCACATTCCAGGTTTCCTTGCACTTCTTTTCTCATTGAAGACGGTTGCTGAATGAGAGATCTACTCTTGGTGAGCCAGACGGGATGAAGCCATTTTTTTTTTCTTTTAAGAAGAAAGTCATTTATTCTGACAATTACCACTACAGAAAAACATTTATTTCTATACATAGATGGTAGTAATATGGTTTAAATACATGCACAGACAAGTTATATATACATAGTTACATAAAAATACACATAGCTTTATGAACAATAGTAGGATTGTTTTCTTCTCCTTTTTGGGTGAGCATTTTGGAATTAGTATGCTTATTACAATAGCGTGAATAAGACACAATACAGGTGATCAAATGAATTACACAGCAGCCTGCCATGGACAGGATTTCTGCCTATAAGACATATATAATATATATGTTTTAAATACAAATTTCAGGTATACACTATAATTATATTATAATTTGATGTATGTTTACATATAAAGTGAGCCCCTAAATGTCTAGTTACCATCACCCTGTGATTGACACCCTTTATTTACCTCTTTCTCCCACTAACTCACTTCTCTGGTAACCACCAATCCAATCTCCATCATATCTATAAAGTTTTGTTTGTTTGTTTTGTTATTTTTTATATTCCACATGAGTGAAATCATACGGTATTTATCTTTCTCCTTCTGACTTATTTCACTTAGCGTAATACCCCATTTGTTGTCACAGATGGCAAGATTTCATTCTTTTTTATTTCATTCTTTTTTATTTCCATTGTGTATACCTCTCATATCTTCTTTTTCCATTCATCCATTGATGGACATTTAGTTTGTTTCCATATCTTGCCTATTGCAAATAATGCTGCAGTGAACACAGGGGTGCACATATCTTTTTGAAATAGTGTTTTCATATTTTTGGCTATATACCCTAAAGTGGAACAGTTGAATCATATGGTAGTTCTATCTATAATTTTTTGAGGAATTTTCATACTGTTTTCAATAGTGGTTGCATCAACTCAAAATCACAACAGTGTTCAAGGGTTTGCTTTTCTCCACATCCTTTCAAGCACTTGTTATTCTTTGTCGCTTTGAAAATAGCCATTCTAACACATATGTGGTGATACCTTATTGTGGTTTTGATTGCATCTCCCTAATAGTTAGTGATGTTGAACGTCTTTTTAATGTGCCTGTTGACCGTTTACATGTTGTTTTGGAGAAAATGTCTATTTAGATCCTCTGCCCATTTAAAAAAAAAAAGATTTTATTTATTTATTTGACAGAAAGACAAACACACAGCAAGAGAGGGAACACAAGCAGGGGGAGAGGGAGAGGAAGAAGAAGTCTCCCCGCTGAGCAGGGAGCCTAATGTGGGGCTCCATCTCAGGACCCTGGGATCATGACCTGAGCCGAAGGCAAATGCTTAATGACTGAGCCACCCAGGCGCCCTCTGCCCATTTTTGAATTAGATTGTTTTGGGTTTTTTGTTATTGTTGTAGAGTTGTATGAGTTCATTTTGTATTTTGGATATTAACCCCTAATTGGATTTATAATGTCTTCTCCCATTTAATATAAGGTTGCTCTTTCATTTTGAGTATGGGTTCCTTCACTGTGCAGAAGATTTTTAACTTGATACTGTCCTGATTCTTTAATTTTGCTTTTTCTCCCCCTTGCCTTTGGAGTCTGATCCACAAAAACATTGCTAAGACCCATGTCAAGGAGCTTATCACCTATATTTTCTTCTAGGAATTATATGGTTTCAAGTTTTACATTCAAGTCTTTAAGCTATTTGAGTTCATTTTTCTGTAGAGTATAAAATAGTGGTATACTTTCATTCTTTTGTACTTGGCTGTCTAGTTTTCACAAATACTATTTAAAGATTTCATTTATATATTTATTTGACAGACAGAGATCACAAGTAGGCAGACAGGGAGACAGAGAGAGAGGGGGAAGCAGGCTCCCCGCTGAGCAGAGAGCCCCTTTGCGGGGCTCCATCCCAAGACCCTGAGATCATGACCTGAGCCGAAGGCAGAGGCTTAACCCACCGAGCCACCCAGGTGCCCCACAAATACTATTTATTAAAAAGACTCCACTCTGCATTATATGTTTTGAGCTCCTTTGTCATAATCTAATTGTCCATATATGCATGGGTTTTTCTCTGGGTTGTCAGTTCTGTTCCATGTAGGTCTGTTTTCATTCCAGTACCATACTGTTTTGATTACTATAGCTATAGAGTTTTAAACTTCCAGCTTTGTTCTTTCTTAAGATTGCTTTGGCTAAAAGTATAGATTACTCTAGGCAGTATAGACATTATAACAATGTTTATTCTTCCGATCCAAGAGCATGGAATGGTCTTCCATCTTTTTGTGTCTTCTTCAATTTCTTTCATGAGTATTCTGTAGTTCCTGGAGTACAGTTCCTTTACCTCTTTGGTTAAGTTTATTCCCAGGTATCTTATGGTTTTGGTGCTATAGTAAATGGAATTGATTCTTTAATTTCCCTTTCTGTATTTTCATTGTTAGTGTATAAGAAAGCCACTGATTTCTGTACATTGACTTTGTATCCTGCCACGTTACTGAATTGCTGTATGAGTTCTAGTAGTTTGGGGGTGGAGTCTTTTGGGTTTTGCATATAAAACCTTCTCATCTGCGAAGAGAGAGAGTTTGACTTCTTCATTGCCAATTTGGATACCTTTTATTTCTCTTTGTTGTCTGATTGCTGTTGCTAGGACTTCTAATACTATGTTGAACAAGAGTGGTGAGAGTGGGCATCCTTGTCGTATTCCTGAACTCAACGGGAAGGCTGCAAGCTTTTTCCCATTGAAGATGATATTTGCTGTGGGTCTTTCATAGATAGATTTTATGAAATTCAGGAATGTTCCCTCTATCCCTATACTTTGAAGCGTTTTAATCAGAAACGGATGCTGGATTTTGTCAATTGCTTTTTCTGCATCAATTGAGAGGACCATGTAGTTCTTCTCTCTTCTCTTATTGATTTGTTCTATCACATTGATTGATTTGTGAACGTTGAACCATCCTTGTAGCCCAGGGATGAATCCCACCTGGTCATGGTGCATAACCTTTTTAATGTGCTGTTGGATCCTGTTTGCTAGGATCTTGTTGAGAATCTTAGCATCCATATTCATCAGTGATATTGGTCTGAAATTCTCCTTTTTGGTAGGCTCTTTGCCTGGTTTGGGGACCAGGGTAATGCTGGCTTCATAAAAAGAGTCTGGAAGTTTTCCTTCTGCTTCAATTTTTTGAAACAGCTTCAGGAGAATAGGTGTTATTTCTTCTTTGAAAGTTTGGTAGAATTCCCCAGGGAATCCGTCAGGTCCTGGGCTCTTGTTTTTTGGGAGGTTTTTGATCACTGCTTCAATCTCGTTACTAGATATCGGTCTGTTCAGGTTGTCAGTTTCTTCCTGGTTCAATTTTGGGAGTTTATAGTTTTCCAGGAATGCATACATTTCATCTAGGTTGCTTAGCTTATTGGCATATAACTGTTGATAATAACTTCTGATGATTGTTTCTACTTCCTTGGTGTTAGTTGTGATCTCTCCCTTTTCAATCATAACTTTATTAATTTGGGCTTTCTCTCTTTTCTTTTGGATTAGTGTGGCCAATGGTTTATCGATCTTATTGATTCTTTCAAAAAACCAGCTTCTAGTTTCATTGATACGTTCTACTGTATCTCTGGTTTCTACCTCATTGATCTCTGCTCTAATCTTGATTATTTACCTTCTTATGTGTGGAGTTCGTTTTATTTGTTGTTGATTCTCCAGTTCTTTAAGGTGTAGAGACAGCTGGTGTATTCTGGATTTTTCAATTTTTTTGAGGGAGGCATGCCATTCCAATCAAAATTCCACTGGTATTTTTCAAAGAGCTGGAGCAAATAATCCTAAAATTTGTATGGAATAAGAAGAGACCCCGAATCGCTAAGGAAATGTTGAAAAACAAAAATAAAACTGGGGGCATCACATTACCTGATTTCAAGCTTTACTACAAAGCTGTGATCACCAAAACAGCATGGTACTGGCATAAAAACAGACACATAGACCAGTGAAATAGAGTAGAGAGCCCAGATATGGACCCTCAACTTTATGGGCAAATAATCTTCAACAAAACAGGAAAAAGTATACAGTGGAAAAAAGACAGTCTCTTCAATAAATGGTGCTGGGAAAACTGGACAGCTATATGTAGAAGAATGAAACTCAACCATTCTCTTACACCGTACACAAAGATAAACTCAAAATGGATAAAAGACCTCAACGTGAGACAGGAATCCATCAGAATCCTAGAGGAGAACATAGGCAGTAATCTCTTCGATATCAGCCACAGCAACTTCTTTCAAGATATGTCTCCAAAGGCAAAGGAAAAAAAAGTGAAAATGAACTTTTGGGACTTCATCAAGATCAAAAGCTTCTGCACAGCAAAGGAAACAGTCAACAAAACAAAGAGGCAACCCACGAAATGGGAGAAGATATTTGCAAATGACAGTACAGACAAAAGGTTGATATCCAGGATCTATAAAGAACTCTTCAAACTCAACACACACAAAACAGACAATCATATAAAAAAAATGGGCAGTAGATATGAACAGACACTTCTCCAATGAAGACATACAAATGGCTATCAGGCACATGAAAAAATGTTCATCATCACTAGTCATCTGGGAGATTCAAATTAAAACCACATTGAGATACCACCTTAGACCAATTAGAATGGCCAAAATTAGCCAGACAGGAAACAACGTGTGTTGGAGAGGATGTGGAGAAAGGGGAACCCTCTTACACTGTTGGTGGGAATGCAAGTTGGTGCAGCCACTTTGGAGAACAGTGTGGAGATTCCTCAAGAAATTAAAAATAGAGCTTCCCTATGACCCTGCAATTGCACTACTGGGTATTTACCCCAAAGATACAGATGTAGTGAAAAGAAGGGCCATCTGTACCCCAATGTTTATAGCAGCAATGGCCACGGTCGCCAAACTGTGGAAAGAACCAAGATGCCCTTCAACGGACGAATGGATAAGGAAGATGTGGTCCATATACACTATGGAGTATTATGCCTCCATCAGAAAGGATGAATACCCAACTTTTGTAGCAACATGGACAGGACTGGAAGAGATTATGCTGAGTGAAATAAGTCAAGCAGAGAGAGT